>NW_020220663.1:0-1224 GCF_003070985.1 Temnothorax curvispinosus | reverse complement strand
CAAATTTACGAAATTTAGTTTTTCTGCACCCTGTATATATATCTCAGAAACTGCTTAATATTGTAACTCGTGCTCAATCGTGGTCAATCGGGACGGTGGTCAATCGGGACCGTGGTCAAACGGGACGGTAGTCAATTGGGACCTTGGCCAATATCAACGTAATTAATCGGGACCGTGGTCAATATCAACGTGGTCAATCGGGACCGTGGTCAATCGAAACAGTGGTCAATCGGGACGGTGGTCAATTGGGACCGTGGCCAATCGAGACGGTTGTCAATCGGGACGGTGGTCAATCGGGACAGTGGTCAATCAAAACGGTGGTCAATTGGGATGGTGGTCAATTGGGATTGTGGCCAATCGGGACGGTGGTCAATCGAAACGGTGGTCAATCAGGACCGTGGCCAATTGGGACAGTGGTCAATATCAACGTGGTCAATCAAGACCGTAATTAATAGGGACTGTGGGCAATCGGGACCGTGGTCAAACGCAACGTGATCAATATTAACGTGGTCAAACAACGTGGTCAATTTCAACGTAGTTAATAGTGATCGTGGTCAATCGGAACGGTGGTCAATCGGGACCGTGGTCAATCGGGACGGTGGTTAATTGCGACCGTGGTCAATCGGGACGGTGGTTAATCGGGACCGTGGCCAATCGGGACCGTTGTCAATCGCAACGTGGTCAATATTAATGTGGTCAAACGCAACGTTGTTAATCTCAACGTGGTCAATTTCAACGTAATCAATCTCAATGTGGTTAATAGGGACCGTAGTCAATCAGGACGGTGGTCAATCGGGACAGTGGTCAATTGGGATGGTGGTCAATCGGAACCGTGGTCAATCGGGACCGTAGTCAATCGGGACAGTGATCAATCGGGACGGTGGTCAATCAAGACGGTGGTCAATCGAGACCGTGGTCAATTGGGACGGTGGTCAATCACAACGTGGTCAATCGCAACGTCGTCAATTGCAACGTGTTCAATATTAACGTGGTCAATCGGGACCGTAGTAAATATTAACTTGGTCAAACGGGACGCTCCCGGAAAAAGTATGGAAACCCTAAAAATTTTCGAAAAATATAAGTTTTACAGAAAATTGTTTCCGACAAAAGTTGTGGGGTTTAAAAAGATCTATTTACTGATCTTATCAGTTTGGGTTTGAATGGCGTCCCCGAGGTTAGGACAAGGTCACTTTAAATTTTTTAAATGGAAACCCCTATTTTTTA
>NW_020220662.1:0-3013 GCF_003070985.1 Temnothorax curvispinosus | reverse complement strand
AAGAATTAAATGAGCAGCGATGCAATCAGGCTATCAAGGTAAATATACAAATTAACATTAAAAATAATGGAGTGTGATGTGATATAATTTTGTGACATAATTTTGTAACATCATAATTTTGTGTCAAGGGTTTCCACAATATGGAGGCGGTGGAAGGTTTCGGTCTGAGGCTCACGCGGAAGGATCTCTACACGCCGGCCGACTCAAATTGGCTGAACGACGAAGTTATTAATTTTTATATGAATCTGCTGATCGCCAGAAGCACATCTTCGAACAAATATCCGAAAGTACACGCGATAAACACGTTCTTTTATTCGAAACTTCTGTCGAGCAGTCACTCGTCTCTGAAGCGATGGACCAGGAAGGTGGACATATTTGCGCAGGATCTTATTATTATCCCTATACATCTGAACGTTTACTGGTGTATGTCAATAGTAGATTTCCGCGATAAAACAATTGTTTATTACGACAGTATAAGCAGCGATAATCCGAAATGTCTGGCTGCGCTAAAACTATATTTACAAAATGAGAGTCTTGACAAAAAGAAACAACCTTATGATATGAGTAATTGGAAATTTTATTCCGCCAAGAACATTCCGCAACAGACGAATGGCAGCGATTGAGGTGTATTCTCTTGCATGTTTACCGAGTACGTCTGTGCAAACAAGGAGATAACGTTCACGCAGGACGACATGTCGTACTTTAGAGACAAAATGTTTAGGGAAATAATAAATGGTAAACTTTTGTAATAGTTATTTGTGTAACAAGTGCTGTAAGATGGAAATTGGACGTGCGGAGTGGACGCACGAGCCGGAGGCGAGTTATTTTATGTTACAAGTGCGTGACACGTGCGCAATGGGCCACTTTTCACGCACTTGTAATATAAAATAGGGTGTGTAACATGTGCGTTAAGTTGGAAATTGGACGTGCGGGTGATCGCACTCGCCTTCGGCTCGTGCGTCCACTTCGCACGTCCAATTTCCAACTTACCGCACTTGTTACACAAATAACTATTCCGCTTAAATGTAGGCACATTGCCGCCAAAGGAATCAACTAAGTTGGCATAATTATTTGCCGAGATGATCATCCTGTTCAAACATGAATTTACGCCATATAAAGTACAGTGATATTCAACATAAAAGATGGGAGATTGTCTTAGGTCCCTGATTGGAATATTTAAATAAATATTTTTTAATAGGTCAAAACTATCGATAAAATTGTTTAATATTTTAAAATTAATGTTAGGTCAAAATTAATCTCTTGTTCTCTAGAGTGATTAAATTTAGTCTTTTTGATATAGGGTAGTAGTCATGACAGGTAATAGCCATAGAATATTATATTACATACATAGCTGAGTATGTCTGCGTTTCAAAGAAATTTTGTATCGAACAGTTTTTTATGCAAATGTAATAGAATGGCGCGCCTATGACAGGCTGCTATAATTTATGATCTACAATTGTCTAGTCCTTTGACGAGCAACATGTCGGGACATCCGTCCCCATAGCTGCTCAGGTAGGGAGGAAGGGAGTAAAGATAGAAACAGTCAAACTCTTTTACGCATGAACGCATGAGTGCAAGTACCTGCGATTTTGAAATTTGCTTCACCGGATGTGTAGATATACTATTATTAGTGGCGGGGGGTAATCTCAACATGATGGTGAAAAAGGGATGGACAAATTCTATGTTTTTTTTTTGCGTGGAGGTACATCTGGCCAGATAAGAGCCATACAAATGTTATAGAATTGAGTGTCGATGGCAGGTAGTTATAATTTATGACCTACAATTGTCTCGTCCTTTGATGAACTATGTGTCGGCACATAATCGGGTTATGTTACCATTCGAATAAAATTTTTTTACTAATAAGCAAATAGCTTATTTGCTTATTGAGACTCAAAGGGTCTAAGGAATGTCACGTCTCTGTGACGTAAAAGTAGAAGAGGAAGAAATTATTAATAAAAAAGAAAAAGCGATAAAAGAAATGTATAAAACGATGGAAAATAGTGTTAAAATCATAGTATTCTCAAGCAAGCGAGCGAGCGAGCAGTCTTTGGAATCTTTGGATCGAAGGAAACAAGAACAAAATGGAGCACGAGTTGTTGGAGCAAGAGTTGAAGGAGCAATCCGAGCGACTGAATTCGATCGAAGATTTTGCCGCGTGGGAGCAACGATGTGTTGAGTTTATCGAAGTGTTGGAAGAACAAAGCTGAAATAAACGGCCTCGATTATCAATCGACAACCAACATCGGCAACCAACTTCGTTGGTGGCTCAAATCGCACGACTCGAAGGTCTGAAAGATTCGGTACGTCAACGTTTCGTGCATGTGGGTGCAGGATATAGTGCGAGTGAGACAGGACTCAGATGACGCGAGATAGATACGGCTTTCGAAAGTCGTATATTGACTGGTGCGGTGATCAATACCGATCATATTGAACCGCGAAAATTTCTCGAAGATGCGAGAGACATTGTATTCAATCATGTGCGGAACGTCATACAACAACATGACAATGTAAAAATAAACACAATGTTCAACGGCGAGTTTGTGGCGGGCGATAAACGCGCAAACCAAAGTATTTATTCGAGAAACTATGAACTCCTTCGCGAGTCCGATTTGGAAGAGCGGTATGAGTTGCGCGTTATCGAGCCCATTTTAGCATTGCTGGAGGAATTCCAGGAACGTAACAGCGGGTGGGCGTTGTCGCGTATACATAATTTAACGCTAAATATAAACAAATATAATCCATTGCGCACGGGGTGTTACATCGATTTACCGCAAGAAATTAAATTAAAGAAAGCGGTGATCAACATGCAATCAACGGACAATGCGTGCTTCACGTGGTCGGTGGTCGCCGCGCTGTATCCAGTTAAGCAAAATACATGTAGAATATCTTCGTACCCTCCTTATAAAAGAAAATTAAATTTAGAAGGCATCGAATTCCCAATGTCGTTGAGTCAAATTAAAAAATTTGAAGATCTCAACGGCATTTCAATCAACGTATATGCCATCCAGAAAAA
>NW_020220661.1:0-4882 GCF_003070985.1 Temnothorax curvispinosus | reverse complement strand
GATTGTGGCTGGGTTCCGTCATTAAGACTAGCACACGTTTTATGTCGCTTGACGTCAGATTCGCGGCCGAAGATCATCAGGTAAAATCGAGCGAGGAAGAAAAAGAGAAAAAGAACGGCGGCGCAGGGTGGTGGTGGGGGGATTGTTGATCGGTTCCGCGCGACTTTTGATAACCGGTCAAAGGTACACACAGAAAAATATATACTACCCGCAAGTTAATATTACTTGCTTCAAGTATTTGATAAGTTCATATATGAGCAAATCTACCATAAAGTCGTCATAAGTATCACATTTACTCAAAACATATTCTAGATCTTAGCAAGATAAGTACTTGAAACAAGAATATTAAATTAATACAAACATTCTGTTTACTTACAATATAGAGTCCACGGAAGAGAAGCATATACTTCAATGAAGAAATTACAATTTTTTACGAGAAAGTTTATCCGCTATTTGAATCAAGTAAAAATTTGATTCATCTAGAATAATCGCTTACTTCCAAGAAGAGGTTATGTTCTTAGTGCTGTGGTTTTAACTTTTTAGATGAAGTAATTCAATCACTTGAAGCAAGAATATTATAAAATCTTTATTCAATTCAAGTAAATACTAATGTTGAAATATATATATTTTTACTTCGTACAAGCATTTGATATGTTCAGTTAGAATAAAATTTCTAAATGCAAGTAAAATTAATTTTTATTGTAAATGTTCTATTTTCTTGTGACAAGTAGCTCAAATATTTGAAATAATGTAATGAATGAGTTGTGTTAAATGTATATTGCTCTTGGAAAATGTAATTCAAGAAAATTTATTTATAGTAAACCTTGCAGAAAAAAGATCTTTTGGTTATATTACTTAAGCCTTGATATAAGGTATAAGTAAACAAATTCTACTTTTTTCCTGTCTGATAAATTATCAGAACTCTTAATTGGTACTTTTATTTCAATACTTATATATACAGTATAATTGAAATAAAAGTACCAATTAAAAGTTCTAATTTATCAAAGAAGAAAAAAGTAGAATTTGTTTACTTATATCTTTTTATATCAAGGCTAAAGTAATATAACCGATAAATCTTTTTTCTGCAAGGTTTACTATAAATAAACTTTATATAATAAACTTTTTTGAATTACATATTTTCCAAGAGCAATATACATATTATATGAAATAATATGTATATATATTTATTAATTCTTAACCGTTTAATACTATGAGCAAGTTTTTATAGTGTCAAAATGTATTTTTCTTAAAATAATATAATATTTGAGTACTAATTATTTTAAAGAATACAGATATAAGAATATTTGCAGTCAGGTTTTATTAATAAAAGCAAAAGATTTAAGGACAATATTTATTTATTTTCACCTGTTACAAAAGTGTCATTGTGGGAATATAATGCAATAGACAAATTAATCTTATTATTAAAATTAACTTCTATTCTATTATTAAAATAAAAACGAAAACATTAATATGAATATTAATTATTACATAAGCTTTCAAAGCATTTCAAAATTATTATCTACTTGAGATAAACACTAAATAAGAGTATCTTCCAATAATAAATAATAGGAAAAGTTTAAAAAAAAAGTACTTATTCGAAAATGTAACTAAATAAACTCTATTGTATAATGAGATTATTAAAGGAAGGAAAGATACCTATATCATACATTTTGATCTATGTTGCAAGTGATCCCTTCTATATATAATATTAAAATTATTCATGAATATAATCATATTATAGACAGCCAAGAAATTGTTAATATTTTGGGAGAGAAAGCATCATTTGACTTGTATTTATTACATGTAAATGAAGTGGAAGAATATAACTCAATTCACTGATAGAATAAAACATAACATTCTCTTCTTTGTCATTAATTACTTCATAAGCATGAAAGTGTTCATTATAATTCAATGTAGTTAATCTCTCGCAATAAAGGTAACAACCATTATCTGATACTTTCTTCAGAACATATTTTATTCTACAGAATTGTGGTAAAATGTCATTACTTGCCATTCTAATCACAGAAGATGGTTTATAGCAAATACCATTTTCTTCGTAATATGTAGTTGATAAGAAGTCTTTAAATGTCTCGGTGTTAGTTTCATTACTCAATTTTACTGGGTTTATATGACCCCATTGAATATATTTAGAAAGTCCTCTTTTATTCAAATATCGAGAAGTAGATCTCAGCTGGCTTCGATGAAGAAGTGTAAAGGGTAAGTTCACGCGACTCCTGCAATTCTGAGCATTCAGTTTTAAATCTTTATGCTTACCTTCGAATCTCATAGATGATAAGTAATGAGGAGGTCCAATTTTTTCAATAATGCGAGGATAATGTGTTAAAAAGTGATGTTTAGGTTTAAGATTGCCAAAGAGTGATATATATAATTTGTTATGTTCAGAAATATAAAGATTAAGTTGTTCAAGTGCTGTTTTTGGTATACATGGACTGGAAATAATTTCTGTTATTTTTAAAGATAACAAGTACAATTTCCATACTTCATTACTTTGTGGAACTATATCACCGACTATAAAACGAAAATTATTTATTAATGCATTCATCTCAGAAGCTGAACAGATTATACTCCCATTTTTTAAATGACTTTCCTTAATTCCTGGAGGTATATTTTTTTCATGTGGCTCATATAAATTGTACTTAATCTTGAAATTAAGAGTTTCTATTGTAAAATATTTTAAATGTATTAATTTTGATATTATATTTGCCATATTATATCTTAATACACCTTCATATAGATCATGCATAATGTCCACACATTGATTTTCATAAATATGGTAATAATCCAAATCATTAAAAATGCATCTCTCTTTTATTCCGAAATGTTGGTTTTGCAAATGATGTAAATAATCATTTTTTGATCTTAGCAGATTTGATTGTTCTGTAATCAGTTTTTTCGTTAAATTTTTATCTGCTAAGCAAAATCTACAATAATAATTGGAAGAGAACTTTCAGTTAATCCGAGTATTGAATGCACTCCTAAATTATCACCCAATACAAAACACAATGCAAAAAATATTTGTGTTTTCTCCCCGGTTTTCTCATTTTCTATATATAAACCATTTTTCTCGAGAAGTTTTAATTCATTAATTACATGCTTTAAAACAGCAACATTTCCGTAATGATTTCTATCTGAACTATAAAATAATGTAGAGATAAATATATTTTCTAAGCGACTATTGTATTGTGGTGGAATGGTCGGGATATTATAATATAAACATCCAATTTTATAATAACCAGCATGACTCCCAAGTGGATTACCAACTTCAAAATCGTCAAAATATCCATTTAATGGTAAAATTATCTTATTTGGAGTCACAGATTTGATGGATTTCCATAAAGAACCTTGTACCATATTTTTATAAGACTCTGAATTGTTAATCTCCAAATCTTTCTGATAATCCAAAATTTGTTGTAAAACACCGGGAAGTTCAAGAAACGCTTGTAATTGTTTTTGGATAGGAACATAACAACAAGTTCTATTCTTTATTGTAAGTGATACATTATTCTGCCGTCTAGATTCATCAGTTGAAGTACCTATAATAATCTGTGATGGTCTAATAAAGTACTTCGAATTTTCCAAAAAAGATTCTCTTTTATATTCTGTATTAAAGTCATTAAAATAATTTGAAATTACTTTAAAAGAACCTACTACCTCATTTAAATCACAATTAAAAAGAATTTGCTCAAGTCCATTTAATAATTCAGAACAAGAAAACTTTTGAATAATTTCTATAATTTTCTGTATGTCAGATTTAGTTAAAGATAAATTATCATATAATTGAGCAACTAATTGTTTAATTGCTATGTCTAATTTTTTAAGAAATGACGGAATATTTTGTAATGTATCTTGTAATGTATCTCTTACATTGTCTGATGAAGATTTAGTCTCACAGCAAAATGTCGTATCTGGATTAGATTTGGAGCTATTTATCTCTATTGTGTGTACAGTTGGAACTTTTTCAAAATTTTTTACAGATACATCAAATCCATGAGTTGAAATGTGTTTTTTAAAACTGCTTTTTCTTTGAAATGGTCTAAGGCAATTATCAATATGACAAGTGAAAGTATCTTGTTTATGAATATACTTTAAATGAAATATATATTTATCAATGTTATTAAAAGTAATATCGCAATAAGAACAATTCATTGTTGAAAATATAGCAATTTCTTGGCTGTTCACGTATCAATCAAAGTTATTAATCGAATTTTATATTTTCAATAATATCTTGAATATAGGCATATCTTTTCAAACATTTTCTTTGGCTATTAAAGATTACTACTTCAATAATTTCATAAATATGCTCGCTTTGTGGAGGATAATGAATACCCATAACATGGAAAATTTTGAAAAGTATGTCTAATGCTTTCAAACAGTTCTCATATTCATACTTAACTTCATTAATAATAATATAAATTTTCTTAATCTCAGCGTAAGTTGGTCCTTCCATTAACAGAAAAGGTTGTAAGTGTAAACCCCGTAGTTTTGCTCTTTCTTTTTGCAAATTAATTTTGGTTTCAATATCGGCTGCACTCTGATGAAATAGAGGAAATATTGAAATACCTATATAAAAATATTTCGAGAAAACAAATTTCGTAGTTTCTGACAATACTCACAGTTGCATGAATTATAATAGAATCTATACATTCTTGAACCGAAAATTTCCAGTGTTTGTTCTTTATTATGAGTCTTCCCTTTGGTGGTAAAATATGACACAGTATTTCGATTTGTTTCACTACTTTGGAATCTAAAACAGAAGGGTAATGTCTCACTTTAAACAATTACACCGAACATAAAAGATTTCAACCTTAATATATTGTCTAGATCGTGAACCTAAGTAGCTTTCAAAACTTTAACTATTGCT
>NW_020220660.1:0-1082 GCF_003070985.1 Temnothorax curvispinosus | reverse complement strand
TTACAAATCCTCGACATTGAAATTAAAACATTACTCACCGGCCGATGTGCAACAGCGGAATTGTAAGTTGTAATCCTGCGTTGATCTGTAACGTAGAAATATTTTTATATTAAAACAGCGTCCACCAGAGATAATCAATATTTGAAGTAAATAATTTATTATCGCGCCCGTTATCGAACTCCGATCGAAATTGCGCCGGAGTTAACCTCGAACGGTATTGTACGAGTAATGATTCGAGTATATCACGTAACGAACGAATCAAGTCGCGCTTGAAAAAGTGGCGGAATCCGCCACAGGACAGCAAAATAATAAAAACGAATAACAACTACTCACCCCACTGTCGCTCCGTCGTCGCCCGATGCCTCCCAGACCGGCCAGACCCCCTCCTCCTCTCCTTGATCCTCTACCGTTGGTCCGTTATCGCATCTCCGTCGGCGCACTCACTCTCGTTCAGGCGCAAAGATATCGTCGTTTATGACTATGACCGCGCGCTATTTTCGACACTTTGCACGGCACTCCCGATATTAACCTCGCGACGCGGCGCATACTTGGGCCCAGTTTCACAAGAGTGTCGGTTAACTTTTAACCTTAGATGTCCTTAGAAAGAGACGAAGAGTGAATTAATCTAAGATTAAAAGTTAACCGACACTTGTGAAACTGGGCCTTAATTACATGGCGATAGAAGAATTTACGAACGCTAAAGGGAAGGAGACGCTACGAATGGAGCTATACGATCAGCTCGACGCACGCCCGTCGGTCCATCAGGTCTCGCCAGGTAGACGCTATGGCGGCATGGCGGAGAGAATTTCGTAAATCGCGCAGCCAACTTCACTCGCCAGGAGCAACCGTCGCGACTGTCGCGAGAACGCTAGGGTGCGTTCAGAAATTATGCCTATAAGGCACACCCTAGGTGCTGTGCGGCGTTCCGATATTTACTGCCAGTACCGAAAATCTGTAGTGTATGCATGTACATATATGACGTAAACTATAGCTTAGGCCGGTATTCATAGTCGATTCTTATTTTAAGACCGTCTAAAGTAATGTCTTAAGATAATATGCTAATACAACTCTGTGATTGGTTC
>NW_020220659.1:0-3540 GCF_003070985.1 Temnothorax curvispinosus | reverse complement strand
CAGTATTTAATGATCGGCCTGACTGGCAATATATTAAAAATTATAACCAGTTATAATTTTTAATATATTGCCAGTCAGGCCGATCATTAAATACTGATTTTATTTTATTACTGGCGAAAATTTATTTTATTCCATAAAATAAAGAACATAAAATATTATATATTACAATGCATATACTACTTTTTTATATTGTATACATTATATTTTCTATTTTATTATCACCGAAACAAACAAAAATATTGCTTGGACATTACTAGGGTATTAGTGGGCATTAGATAAAAAAATCGGCAGTAATGCCCAGAAATTGTGCATTAGTAGGCATTGGCATTGCAGCGGTTTGCCCCTCGGTACAAACAAAGTTCGTTTCATTCCCACTAATAGCTTCTGAAAAAAAAATCTGAATTTTGACCTATTTTTCGGGCCTCTAGGTGGATGTAGTCCCTTAAGTGTGTGAGGGTGAGTCCTTCTGTATCTAAGGGCCTAAGCAGAATGGCTGTCTTGGCAGTGTTTTATGCCTTAAATCTTTGTTTTATGTAACGCATAATACTGTACAGTGATTTCTACCCAGTGCTCTGAATGTCAACGTGAAAAAATTCAAGCAAGCGCGGGTAAACAGTCCACCCTGTGCCTTTTATCCATAAAACTGCTGGGCTGCTGCCCAATCCTAGGACGTGCGCTGGGTAACGGATGCAGCCGGTAGTATTGAACAGGGTAGCGTTTCGCGAGGCGAGCGCGGCGTGCTCGTGCGTGGGAGGTGCCTAATACGAGCGGGGTATATGGCTCACCACGTGCCGTATATTCCTAAGACGCTTCGACTACTGCCGAATCCCGGATCCCCGGGCAACCGATGAGCGACGCGTTAATAGTACGGGGTGACTTGTGCGTTACGTAATAGCGGGTGACACGGCATCGGCGACGGCGACTCGTTAAACGTGAGTGGAATACACTCGACACGAGTACTACGGGGGTAGGAAGCCCCACCGGGAGGCTACCGGTGCCCTACCAGATGGTCGGACTCGTAGGGGCGGTGGTTCGCATAGCCGAGTGAGCGGCATGGGGAGCCCACGCTATAAAGCTTATGTTGCGCATTACCTATAATAAGGGTGCTATGGCACCCCGATCCTGTCAGCTTGGGCTGATCTAATCCAAGTGGATCACGCTTGCTGCAGGATACCCTGCTACCTGGGGAACACCGCAGGTATGTACAATAGTGAGTCATAAGGGCGTTACGGGAAACCGTGTTTGCCAGTGGCCAGAGTTGTCGTCTATACCGGGAGTGCGTAATCTTCGGGTATGTATCTCTGTAATGGGCAAATCCACGGTGGCGGGTTCCGTTACTGCTGTGCAAGAGAGTATTGGTAACGTCGGTCGCATTCCGACCACAGAGAGGATTCTGGGGGGGCTAACCGCCTCCTCAGACTTCCCGGTGCGGTCGTAACTATGACTCTCATTATAGTAGCCAAATGCCTCGTCATCTAATTAGTGACGTGCATGAATGGATTAACGAGATTCCCACTGTCCCTATCTACTATCTAGCTAAACCACTGCTAAGGGAACGGGCTTGGCAAAATTAGCGGGGAAAGAAGACCCTGTTGAGCTTGACTCTAGTCTGGCACTGTACAGTATTGTGCATTACATAAGAAAAAGATTTAAGGCATAAAACACTGCCAAGACAGCCATTCTGCTTAGGCCCTTATGTGTGTGAGTGTGGGCCCTTCTGTTTTTTCGTTTTCCCGCTCACAACGTTCTTGGTATCGACCGTGATCGATCGTGCGTTGTCACGCGTTATGTTAACTCCGATAGTTGTTCTCAAATAGTGTAAGCTTTATTTTTCTGTTCCTAAACTGTGCGATCTGACTGATAATAAATACACAGCAATAATATAACCGTGTTGTGGCGTGCTATTATTTACCTTTTATTTACAACAGGTTATGGGCCCAGCACGCTTTTACTGCGCCACGGTATTGTTGTTCGTGTTCGGTTAATTAGTATATCGTACGCATCTCGTAGTCTCCGAGTTCGGTAGTGTTCCGTAGTTACGACTTCTTGGACTTGAGAAAATGGCTGAGAAGGAAGCGTTCAACCTCGCGAAATTCGACGGCACAAATTTCGCTCTGTGGAAATTTGGTGTGTCGTTCATGTTGGAGTCGCAAGGCTTGATGGAATTTATTGAGGGGATGGACACGCAGCCCGTGAAGGAGACAAGCGTGAGAGAGTGGCAGGAATGGAAGAAGCGTCAATCGAAGACGTCAGTAATTCTACTGAGTTTAATGGATCAGGCACTACATGTGAATTTAATAAATTGTACGACGCCGCAGGCAATATGACAGAAGCTGCATGGACTGTACGGAGATACAACGGAGGATGCGAAACAGCGGTGCTGGCAACAGTTCTATGAGTTTCGGATAAGTGATGGTGAGCCTGTAGCAACGCAGGTAGAGAAATTTGAGACCATCTGCAGGAAGCTAGCAGACGCAGCCGAAACGGTGTCGGATGCCGCCATAATGTCGAAGCTATTGAGTAGTTTGCCTTCTCGGTTTTCGGCGTTTAGAATGTAGTGGAAGTGCACTGCTAAAGCTGAGCAGAAGAAAGAGAATCTGATTGCCAGAATCATTTGTGAGGATAAACGATTGACAAGTGTGAAAGAGGAAGTGTCTCCACTCGCATTGCAAGTGAAAAATCTGCAAGTGACACCGAAAAAGCAGTTGAAAACGGCAGCCGGTAATCAACACGGGAAGAAAAAGATGTCTGTCAAGACAATAGAGGAACTAAAGAAGAAGCGACCGTGTAATTACTGCCATGAGGTAGGCCACTGATATCGCGAGTGTAGAAAACGTTTCGCAGACAAAAGAGGCAACGAAAAGAAAAAGGATGAGGAATCAGGGTCGGTGTATGCGAGCGAGATTTTCGTATTCTGTTCGGAAATAACAGACGAGGACGATTCTTATGGCTGGCGGAATTGGGTGCTAGTATGCACATGACTTTTCGACGTGATTTCTTCCGTGAGCTCGGGCCCACGAAAATAGTGCGTTTCGTGAAGGTCGCGGGAGATAAAGTGCTTTCGGTGGCTGGTGTCGGTACGATAGATGTTCAAGAGAGTGTAAACAAGAAACTGGTAGATCGACAGTTGACGAACGTGCTCTTTGTTCCTAATTTGAAGCAGAATTTGTTTTCAGTGGGAGCCATAACTATGATAGAAAATTCTTGTTCCATTGGTATCATAACCGTTGTGAAGTTCGAGATGACAACGGGGCTCTATCAGAAGGAGTTCGTCACGGAGATCTTTTCCGAATGCTGTTCAACGTGAAGATCCCAGTAGAGTGTAATGTGACCCAGCAGATTCATTAAAGTTATGGCACGAAAGGCTAGGACACATAAATATAAAATCTATCAAAGAAAAACAGTAGAGGCCGGAGCGGTAAATGGGATGAAGGTCAAAAGTGGAGAAGAGTTCTTTTGTGAAGCATGCATAATGGGAAAACAGGCCCAGAAATCACATCCTTCAAGCAAACGGGAGAAAACAGAAAAGCCGGGAAAAAT
>NW_020220658.1:791-4152 GCF_003070985.1 Temnothorax curvispinosus | reverse complement strand
GGACGCAACACGACGGTTGGTGATAATCGGCTTCCCTTTTGTGATTTCGCAGTGGTAATCGCGGCTAAATGCGGTGAAACGCAGTGAGGAAAGGAGCCACGAGAGAGCGGGGAGAGAGTTGCAAGAGGAGAAGAGCACGGTCGCGGCACAAGGGGGAGAGGAGAGGAATCAAAGACGACCGGACAATCGCGATCGAGGTGCGGAGGGCCACGTCGTGAGTGAGGAAAACAATAAAGCAGCAACGCGCTTTCTGACGTTTAAAAGGACGCTGGACGCCGAAGGGAGCATTCGAGTGAAAATTCGCGCGTTCCGAAGATCGATCGGCGATCGGGCGAAGAAATAACGTGGATTCTCTCGTCGACGAATTCATCGACACGAAGGAGGGAACATTCGACGGAGGCCGAGGCATCGAAAACTGGAATCGCTTCGCGGAGGCGAATTCATCGGCCCGAGCGAGAGATCCATCGGGGGACGACGATCGGGGCGAGGGGGGACCTGACTCGAGATATTCATCGATTGTCGTTGTTGTTATTGTTGTTGCTGTGGTCGCGACGACGGGTGCGAAGGGGCGACCGTTCGTGAGTCAAACCGGAGCGGCGGTGTAGAGAAAGAACTTTTTCCGCGCGTATATCCATCCATCTCTCGGCCGCCGCCGCCGCCGCCGCCGCCGTCGTCGTCGTCGTCGCTGTCGCCGTCCGCGGATTGGTGCACGTACTTCTCCAGTTCCTCGGTGTGTGCGTGTGTTGTGTACGTGTGCGCGCGCGCGTCGGTGTCGTCATCGTGTTGTTGTTACCCCACGCGCGCGCGCGCGTCCCGTGTGCGCGCAGTTACGCGGCCGAAGGTAGCCGACGTGCGGCGGAGTCGCCCGAGGCGAGGCGAGGCGAGGCGAGGCGGCGCGGCGCGGCGCGGCCGAAGACATCACGATTACGTATCTCGCCGGCTCGACTCTCCCCCCTCTTCGTTCTCGCTTGCGCGCCTGCCGTCAGTGCCGTCGGTACGCCGCGCGTCGTGTGTGCCGCGTGCGTGTGAGGCTGTGCGCCGCGTCGTCGTCGTCGTCGCCATCGTCGTCGTCCGTGTGTGTGTCCCCGGCGGCACGTGTGTTGGCGCGGGAGCGTGCGGCAGAAGAAGGGGGAACGAGCGCGAACGGAAGCAGCCAGGATTACTCCAAACCGAGGAAATATGAGCATTGCTGCCCTATTGCAAGCCGCCGAGTACATTGAACGAAGGGAAAGAGGTGAGTACCTTGCGCCTCCTGTTTCTCTCTCTTTTTTTTTTAAATCGCGATCGCGCGCGAAGGAGCAAGCATCCCGCGACAGCCGATTATAAATAAACATGGATATAATAACTCCAGAAAAATTCCCGACTTTATAAGTTAATAATTCCGCCACGAGCAATAAGGTTAGTTCTTTTTAAATTCTTTCAAGTATAAAAGAAGTCAGAAAACTTTGGAGTACTCCTACTATTGTCTATGTATTATATATCGTTTCCCGTTACCCGTTTCTAAAACTTGGCAACATTTTACAAACTGCGCGACGAACTTGAATTTTCCTGTGAAGTTTCGTGGTTCGATTACGGATTATCCGCGTAAGTTCTCGGTCGAAAAATTCGGTCTACGATCTCACGAATATCCGATCTTTGTTTTTGCGATGGATCGTACGCCCCGCGCGATGATCTCATTTTATCATCCCACTTGTAATGCTGCTGCGTCGTACGTATAGATCGACGTCCTCGCCGCGTGCAACGCACGTCGTTTACAACGCTCGCGCGCGCGCGCGCGTGCGTCTCCGTTCCTTCGTGCGTCGTACCACGTTGGGAGATTTCCAATGGAGTCGTCGCGCACACGTGGGATCGCGCGAGGGGGACGCGAATACGATCGCAGCGAGAAACGACGGGGCGGCCAATCGGCTCGCCGCTTTTCCGTAGGAGCCAACGATCGATTGGCCGCGCGCGGCGCGGCGTCCGCTTTTTGTCTCAACGCGGCCGAGCGTTTCCGCGTCCCGCGCGCGGGAACGGAAGATCGCGTTGTTGACGTATTACGCGACTACATGCGTGCCGTGGCCGTTTAAATATTCACGCGTGACCGTTGATTATTCGAGAAACGGCAACGCGGTCTCGTGAGCGGCCGGACGTGACATTTCGCAGTTTGACGTATCTTTGCGTTTGTACGAAATGAATTGAATAAAAAATGACAACGTAGTAATGGCTGGCGTTTTGCCGAACCTCTGCTTTAGCTAAGTGCAAAGTAGCAATTAAGTGTAATTGGTTGGATCCAAAGGTAAGAACCAATCACATTCAATTGCTACTTTGCGCTTAGCTAAGCGAAGAGGCTCGGCAAAACGCAGCCAATGATAAATCGAAATCAATCATCTAAAAATTATATATATGTTTCTCGAACGATAACGGTCACGGCGCGCGGCGCGCCGATTGTTTGGCCAGGAAGTACGCGCCCTGAAAATACGCGTGTAAATTCTGGCGTTAGGGTACCTAATACTCGCGACCGTACTTATGCACATGAAGATTCGATTTTATGAAACACTTGTAAAATAAACGTCGTTTGATAACGAAGCGTTATCGCGCGGTATCGCGTTAAAGCGCAACGTGCCGCTCTCAGGAGCGTGCCGTCCCGTTTCTTGCGGTTTTTCAAGTCACCGTAAATTTGGGGCACGCAGAGAGAATCGGAAAGTTCGTATAATTAGTTCGTGAGCCATGAAACCGCGTCACGGAAACGGTCAGTACATTTTGCGACAAATGCGATTACGTTACTGGGAGAATTTTCGTTGAGACGAGTTCGTTTCCACGAATGCTCGCAGTGTATATACGCGGTTTTTATGGAGGAAAAAGAAAACGTTTGGGGTGAACGAACGAAAGTAAATCTGAGAAAGTATGTATCGATCTGAGATTTGTCTTAATTTGTTCGCGACCTCTTTATCTATGGAAATGTATTCTAGAGTCTCTATTTTTATCTGATTTCGAGTGTCTGTCAGTCTTAATTTAATCCCGGTGTCTCTATTTATATACAAATTTATTCCGATGCGTCTATTTCGATTCGTCGCGATGCACTTTGCTTATCTCGATTTAATTTAACGTCTATTTTTAGAAACGTAAACGTTACAGTTATATTTCTAATGTTGTGCTCGATAAGAACCGGGATGGATTGATGTGAGCTAATTTAACGGCGCGCGCAATCATTTGAATTCATGCGTTTCGCTTGAAAAATCGCGAGACGAGGCGCAATTGTGCGCCTTAAATCAAACGTGACACTTTCCTGAAACGGTATGAAATGTAGAACGATCTAAAGAAAATAAAACGTCATTCACTGTCAATGCGTCTGTCGTCGCTCGCTCTCTAACGAATCTAACGA
>NW_020220658.1:0-781 GCF_003070985.1 Temnothorax curvispinosus | reverse complement strand
GCGATACATAACGTTTGATGGTCACATTTACGTTACAAAAGTCATTCCACAAGACTGAAACATCTCTTTTTTTTTTCATAATTTAATATTTCGCACGCAATTTCCCGATTGATTCGGCAATGATAGTAGGATTGATTAATTATGACGGAGTCAGAAATTTTCGATCGTGAAACGAAAGGGGTAAGGTGGAGGATAAAGGAGTAAAGAGAGCGCGGGTTGAAAAGAGGATAGATGGAAGTTAAGAAGGCAACGGTAAGAGGAACTAGGAGACATGAAAGTGTCGTTTCTATAGCGGTGGTTTACACTCCTTTCCCCCGCGAGGAAGTAAGACGTGGGGGAAGGGATGGGGCAGAGGTGGAGGGTTGAAGCGATTCGTATTTTGCGAGGTTGGCGGCGTGTAAGTCTTCATTTGTCCGCCTTTGAACTTCTTCCTTTCTGTTTCGCCTGGCCTTCGTGATTCTTTTCACACTTCGGTAGACGTTTCCGTCGCTAATTATTCTTTTCTTTCTCACCCCTATCCCTGTAAATTTGGCTAGGTATATGTAACGATAAATGGACGTAAAGAATAGGTCGAACGACACGTGAAATATTTTTATTTATAATAAAAGATCATGTAATGTGCAATTTTTTAATTTTTGCGCTTGATATAACTGCTTACTTTTTCAAACGTAAATATTTAAATAAATAAGTATTATCAATTTTTGTGTGAGATGCGGAAAAATTAGCAACAATATTAAATCTAATAGAACTCGATTAGTTCACGTTATTGAAATGATATTAG
>NW_020220657.1:0-9266 GCF_003070985.1 Temnothorax curvispinosus | reverse complement strand
CTTGCCGTTTGAGTTTCGTCACGGTAAGCTAATTTTATTTTTTTGCTAGAATCAATATATATCATGTATTATTACGTAATCTGAGCATAAATAGTCATAAATATTATTTAAGACGAAATATCACACAATTTAGTCGGTAAAAATCCCGTTGCCTATAGAAGATTGACATTTCGCAGAAAATGGCTGGGCGATATAATGTTTCATTTTTTTCATATTTTTTACTATTTTGTATCAAATAAAAATGAAATAATACTTAAAATACAATTTTTTATGGTTTTTTCATCGACTTTTTCCGTATTTCAACTTTGCGAATTTCTTCATCTTTATAGTCCCAAATAAATATACTTTTTAAACAGAACATAGCGATGACAATTTTTTTCTAATAGTCTAATGTGTCCTCTTTAAAACCCCGTTTGAATTTTTAAAATCGGTCGATTACAAAAAAAGATACAAATTTTTGTTTAAAAAAAGAGGTTTTTGCTGATTTTCTGCGTTTTTCAGTTTTTAAATGGATTTTTCACTAACTAAACTTGAGTAAAATTAAATTTACCGTATACCATTCTCTTCGTTATTAAAAAACGAAGAAATTCATGTAGGTTTAAAGGCCCTTTATTTCTGTAGGACCGGTTTTACGATCAAATAAAGCGTGGGGTCGATATTGCCCCCAGTCATGGATTAGAAGGTCAAAAAAATGATACATGGATTCTAGGGTTAAGAGAAAGCAATCTCACCGATCCGCTGATCCTGGCTTCTCGCCGCTGCTTTTCGTCCTTCTCGAAAGCCTCTCACAAAGATCGCGCTGGAACCAGCTGGAATTTCTCGCCACACGTTGCCACACGTCTACCCACGGCGAAGGAACCGGAAAAGATCGAGCGAACACTGCACGCTGCTCGATACCGCGATACCGGATCGATGGTATGCCTGCTCAGGGGTGTGCAAATCTTCTGCGTGTTATCGCGACCGGCGACCGCCGACCAATTAGGGGCGAGTTCCGCGGATTCGCAAGCTCGCCACGCCACGGTCCCCGTCGCGCAGTGTCGTATACAGTCGGTCCTACGGGGGTGCTTCGTGAGCCCGCACCTTCGCAATGGCATTTCGAAATTTTCGCCGAGCGCTCCGGACAGCCGGGCCTCACTTCTACCGACCGGAGCTGTCCCGGTGAATCTCTGGGATGATGACCTCGCCATCTCGGGTCCGGTCGGTACCGTGAAGATCGGTCGGGGCATCTCATTTTCCTTGGCCGTGGAGGGCCCTGCGACAGTCTTCTCCGTCACCTGCCGATCACGCGCTATACGCGCGTTCCATCGCGCTCCCCTTTAGCCCAGTAAAATGACTCGAAATTTGTCGATTTGGAGGAAATAATACTGACTGGACTGAAACTTTGTAAACAGGCTTGTTTTAGGATACTATTTAACATATTAAAAGTCCCCACGTGTAGACGCTACGTTGCGGGCAGGGGAGGGTCCAAAAAGTCCAAAAAATTAGTTTTTCGCAAATAACTCGGAAAATATCAACTTTACGGATATTTATGCAGATATCAAAATTGTAGCTTACAAAATTCCGCACAATTTCGTTTTTTATTCAAGTCTGTACGACCAAATAAAGTAGAGATAAAATTTTTTTAAACACCAGTAGTTTTGCGACGCAACGAAAACGCGTACGTGCTTCGCGCATTTTTTGCTAATATCTCGAAAATGGACTTTCGAATCGAAAAATGTTTTAAATAAAAGTTGTAGAGAATCTAATTACGAACCATTTTGTGTTTTATTCATTTTTGTACAGTGAAAAATTGAAGAAATATGAATATTTAAATAATTTATAACCGCCATAGAAGAGATACGATGGAAATTAGTTGTTAGTCTTCTTCTTCTTCTTCTTTATTTGCGCACTATTTGAATAGTCTTCATCCGATTCGGAATCGCTCATTTCGTCAGATATGAACATATTTAGGCAGCCGTTCTGTTTGCAATTAGCACAGAGGTCAGAACATCTTAACCCTGCCTTTTTGCAGCCACATGACCCGGTGCAATTTGATTTGCATTTACATGCTTTTAATTTAAGAAAAAAATAAAAAAAAATTAAAAAATTAATAAATTAATTAAAAAATTAAAAATAAATAATAAATAATAAATAAATAATAATAATATTATTAATAATAATAATAATAATAATTAATAAATTAATTTTTTTACATAAAAAATATCTGTCACACTTCAAATTCGTTTTTTCTTATTCAGAAATTCTTTTTCTAGCATTCTTTAAGTCCTTAAAGTCCTTCTGTACCATTTAAAAATTACTAAATTTGCGGCGACGAAATTAAGTATTCTTATTTAATTAATAATTATTTCATATTTTTTTCTCATTTGCACTACTTTTAGCTTTAATTTGCGTGTTTGATCATTAAGTTTTGTCAATTTGTTCGTGAGTTATGATTTTTTAAATAAAACGAGTCGTAAAGTGTTTGCCACGCCGCGCGCCGCATATCGACTAAGGACTCTTCTCAATCTTTAATACCTATGTACAGTACTATCGGTCCTAAAAATATCGGCTTAGTATCAAACAATTCAGAAAGACCCCAAAAATAACTTATGACACTTCAATAGGTACAGAAAAATGTTAAGGACACGTTTTTTCATCATTTCAGGCGACTCATAGTGATGATCTGCTACATACGTAAACTTACCTGTCTTTTGAAACGCCAGTTTCCCATCACAATGCATTCAAAATTACATGTCATAAACTCCAATTTATAGGAAATTTTGTCAGCTTTAATTTCGGTCTCTTGAAGTTTTTTCGTAAAGTTAATAGAAACGGAGATATTTACAAAAAAAAAGAATGATAATGCAATTTTTCCACAATTTATCAAAAATACAGCAATATTCATAAACTTTTTTTTTAAATAAAACATACTTTGCGAAGGACTTATACTACTCCAGCACGTTCATATATATATATGAAGTAATGAAAACAAGGTAAAATAAATTTTTGAAAAATTATTATCCATATATTTTTGGACTAAAATGTTAATTTAACAAAAATTGATTTTTTTTCTTCAATATTTAAACGCCTGTAATTCATCAACGTTTCAATGAAAAAAGGTCTACGACGTCTCATTTTAAAGATAATTAAAATATCTTCAAGAAAAATACATAACATTACTGCCTCCAACCAATTAGAAAAAGTTATTTTCCAAAATGCACTAAAAAATGACATTTTTTCATGTTTTTTGCTCTTAACTTCAAGCTATCTTTACCAAAATGGATTCATGCATACATCAACATGTTCAAAATTTTATTCTCTTTAACTTTCATTATATATACTATATGTGTACGACCTATACTTTCAGAGTTAATACTGATTTTTACATGCAAAACATCCACTATCAACATAAAATAAAATTGTCTTTTAATTAATAACTCGGCGAATTTGGACCGTACAAAAATAAATAAAAAACGAAATTGTTTGTAATTAGATTCTCTACTACTTTTATTTAAAACATTTTTCAATTCAAGAGTCCATTTTTGAGATATTAGCGAAAAATGCGTGACGCGCGTACGCGTTTTCGTTGCGTTGCAAAACTACCGATGTTTAAAAAAATTCTATCTCTGCTCTATTTGGTCGTACAGACTTGAATAAAAAACGAAATTGTGCGGAATTTTGTAAGCTACAATTTTAATATCTACATAAATTTCCGTAAAGTTGATATTTTCCGAGTTATTTGCGAGAAACTAATTTTTTGGACCTTTTGGACTCTCCCCTGCCCGCAACGTAGCGTCTACACGTGGAGACTTTTAATATGTTAAATAGTACCCTAAAACAAGCCTGTTTACAAAGTTTCAACCCAGTCAGTATTATTTCCTCCAAATTTTGTCATTTTACTGGGCTACTTCCGCATAGCCCCCTGCGAGCTCCGCAAACAGCGCGAACAGGCCTCTCTCCTCCCTCTCGACTTCCTCAAACAATCAGCCCCTCGCCCTCAGTTTTCTCTCCTCAAAATTCCTTAGATTCCAACGATGACGTCTTTGTAGAGATGCTAAAATTATATAAAAGAAAAGGAATCGAAAACGCAAATAAAATTATTAATTATAGACCCCCTCCCCCCTGGAGATCTCGCGATTGCTCACATACATCACTTTATTCGTTTATACACTATATATAATAAACGTATAAATGATGATAGATATGCGAAATAGTAAATACTACCATAATAATAATAAATTTTTCATATTTGAATCTCCGTCGCCTTCTTTACAAATAATATGTCTATTAAGTACAAGCTTAAATAAAAGTTTAAATTAATTATATTATAAGTATTATGAATTAAACAATATATGTATATAAATAAAATAAGATAATTTGAATATAATTTAGGTATATTCCTCTACTGTAGAATGCAATTGTGATTTCCATATAATATTTGCAATGTAAAGATAATTCAGATATTATACATTTTTAAAAAACGTTCTTAATTGTTATAAATTGAATCATGTTCAATTTCTTCCTTAATTTCTATAACAATAAATTGTAATAAATCAAATAAATATTATATTGTCATTTCCTCACCGCAGATATCCTGATTCAGAATCTCAAAGAATATATACTATTTATATAATATCAGATATGTATACTATATTTATATCAGATATATATCAAAATGTGTGAATGATTTTGATCTGAATACATAATTGTAAATAGGAAAATAATTATTACTTTGCTATGTAATACTGTTTATATATTGGTGAGTTTGTAGTAATAATTGATAATAACTGATTTATTTAAACTTTATCTTCGTTTGCGTTTCTTATAATTTAAGATTCTTAAATTTATTTTGTCTGTTTGTCGTTTGTTATATTAATTGGTTTTGGCACAAAAAACACTATAAAAATTTTATATATATTTGACTTTCCCAAATCTTGTGGCTATTTTTCTCATATGTAAAGTACTGATATTTTTAAATATTTATTACAAATAAAAGAAAATAAATTATGAAGAAATTCTCTACTCCCACTCCTCTAATAAAAATATTACATAAGATAAAAAAGATAAAAATTGTTCTCTGTAGAATATAATACTAGAATACATATATATGTGTGTGTATACAATGTGTAAATTGTTTCCCCATCAATAATATGTAAATTGTAAACTATACATTAATGAAGCCTCTGGACGTAAACTGTTGCTGGATAAATGTAACAAATATTGAATATGTTGCCTGAAACAAACTCAATATTATTGCTAAAAAAGCATATTTGCGGACGCAGCTTTAAGTACGTGTTATTTGCGCAAACGCTCGATCGCCTCGATCGTCATGAGTTTACGTGCCTGGGACCTGGGATAGTTTACATTGTTCTCTTTGTTAATTGTTTTCAATACTACTGGTGTATCAATATCTTTCGCATTTGTCGCTGTTTCTTACTAATTATCGGTATTGTGATGATTGATGATATTTGAGCATTATTTTACTTTTTATTATCTATAGGTAAGTGTATATTCATTGGCAATGTCTGTCTTTATGCGTAATATTTTTAATTGTATCAATATTACTTTCGACATCATAATCTTTTCTTGTCTACTATCTTGTATCTTTTGTTGAGAATTTATAATAAATACGGTTTGACACATACGAAATTCGTGTCTTTTCAAGGAAATATTAAAATGCGTACACATAGTTATGTTAGGTTAGGATAGGTTTTTCAATAACTGATAATTGCAGATAACAATTATTACAAATAAAGTTTTAGAAAAGACGCATACGTTGGCAATAAAAAACATTACACATTTTAATTGAAATTATTCTCTAATAGTACTTTAATTATTATTACATTCTACTCTTTTTCCATTAATAATTGTTTGTAATCTTATAAATAAATTAAGTTTTCCTTTGTTTCCTTTTTATATTACTTTTCTACTTATATTTTTGTCATATATATAACTATATATTGAAATGAGAAAATGAATGAAGAACAGAGAATGCACTATACTTACACTTTAATTTTGTTCATAAGAAAATGACTTAAATAAGGAAAACATTTTCTCTTAACAATTTAACAAAATAGAAACTATTGTAACTCCGTACTTAATCCATGTAACAGTTTGAATTTATACTACAATATTGTGTTGCATTCATACATACTTAATACATTTTTCCTAATATTTTAAAATATCCTTATTCAATATTTTATTTAATATTGTATATTATTAGTAACTTAAAAAATGTTTTATGATTCAAAGACTTTTCGAAATAAGTTTTTTGTGCAAATAATTCTTGAAAAGTTATACAATTTTGCTTCAGTTAAAATAATATATTTTCAGCATCGTTGTTGTATAGATAATATAGATATAATGGTTAAATAGGTAAACAAATTTATATATTCTTAAAGTCTTTATTTGTATTTCCTTTATGTTTAGAAATAATATTTCTGAATCTGTAGCTCCAGTGTGACCAATATATGTCGACTCATAAAGATGTGGAGAATTGATATGATGATATAAGAAAAACAGAAGACCGAAAGTACAGGAGCTTAGAACTCGCTAATATAAAATGAAAGTTCTTTTAATAAGCGATCGAACAACTGCCAATATAGTTCTTTCGCAATGGACGTTAACATCGGTAATTATATTATTTCGCTATTTTACGTGTACTTGTTTTTAATAATTCTCATGAAAACTTTCTGATAATATCATTCTGTACGTACATTATATAAACTGTAATATATATAGTCTGAAGATACATCACTTCTTCATCAGTTTAATATATTTAATATTTTTCATGTGTTACTTTTTTATTTTTATGATTTCTGTTTAATAACTTTGTATTTTCGGCATATACATAAATTTAATGTTTTGATGTACTTTTTATGCACTTCTCTTCTGAGTTACTCTATCTATAATATGATTACTGTTTACATTTCCTTCTGGATATAATTGGTCATTTTTTTGTGATAACGCAAATAATCAGGAATTAATACTGCTAAATTATTAATTTCAAGGATTATTTAATTAGAGATGAAATATGTTGCAGGCTATGTGTGCGATCCAGACGATCTACCTGGCGCACTTGTGCGAGCGTATGTACATTTGGGAACAAAAGAATTTTCTCACCGAAATGATTACAATATGTATCTGTTGTGGAATGGCGGTTCGAGCAGCTCATCGACAGGCTTAGATCACACCACGTTTTACTTCAATATAAGACCGGATAAGTTAGAAGGCGTTTTTTCACTTTACACAGTTTTTCTTAACGCCTCTCTTTATAGATTTAGAACACCTCTCTTTATAAAGGACCCCGCACAAAAACCTATGGAAATGGGTTCTCGGCGAATTTGTCTGAAACTTTGGGAAAATGTTGTTCATGTCATCTTGATCAAAAGTTCTCATGGCAACAACTCTCTTTAAAACAGTATTTTGGCTCCAGGAGACCTCAAAGATGGATATTTTATCACGCGATCACAGATGATTTCACCCATTCAGCTTTCAGAATAATGATTGTGTGTGTTTGTGTGTGTATTGCATAACCCATAAAACCTATTCGTATGTATTTGACCGGAAATGAATGTCCGGGAAAGAATCTACCATATGAAATCGTTTGTATTTCGTATGAAGACTTTTGAAGTGCAATTGAAAAGGTTTGTGAATCATTCATTTAATTGTAATTAATTAATTATTTTTACACCATGCATAGCCGAAATAGATAAATTAATAAAAGTTTTTATACGGAATCGTTTGTATTTCGTATGAAGAGTTATGAAGTGTGATTAAAAAGGTTTGTGAGTCATCCAGATAATTTTAATTAAATATTTATAAACTCGGTAATTAGCCGAAATATAGATTTTTAGTTATTCATGTTAAAAGAAGAAGGCGCTAGTGTTCCCGAAGGTCCGTCTGCAATCAGAATTAATATAAACCCCCTTGCACAATAGGCGATAACGATAGCGATAGCGACAACAACGACGTTTAAACGTTTTAAAAATTATTTTATAGTGAAATAAATAAATATACAGACTAATAAGCCTGTAATTATAAACGATAGTTGCTAATTAAGTTTGTGACTCATAATTCCGTCTTGCAGAGGACCTCCGTAACGAGATCAAAGATGTACCAGCTGCGCAGGGTGAAGAGGTTATCTCAAACGCCCTGCCACAGCCCAATTGAGCGACTCAAATGTCATTACCGCTGAGAAGTACTTCTTGCCATTTGAATCAGTATGTCAGAGCTATAGTCACTACGGATTGTGGTGACACAGCACTGGACTGCCTGCAGAAGTTAATCGCATATAGCCATCTCACTGGTAATGTGCCTGATTCAACGGAGCTTAACAAGCTGCTGATTGTGCGCATTGTCGAGACAATCTACGGTTGCTTCACTGGTCCACAGATCAATGAGGATGTGCAGCTGCAGATTATTAAAGCTCTGCTGACTGTAATGACAAGCCAGCATGTGGAGGTACACGAGAGTAAGGTACTGTTATTAAACAATTCGTACTGTTTACGTTTACTTGGCGTCGTGCAACCTGGTGAATCAAACAACTCGTGCGACTCTCACTCAGATGATCAACGTGATCTTCGCGCGAATGGAGACTCAGGCGGAGGAAGAGATCGTAAGACTTGATGGGGAACATCAGCAGGAGGGTTCTGTCATAGCAAACGGCGAAACTGAAGCCGAGGTTAGTCCAAAGAATGCTCAGTAATGATAACATTGATTTTCAAACATTTGTCAAGAGTATTCTTGATGATGTGGTAAAATCCGTGGTGCCATTGGAAGAGGAAGTCAGTTTGGAGAACGGCAGTCCGGAGGACAACGGTGACGAGGCAGCCGCTGAGAATGACAACATGATAACTGCAAAATTCACCTATGTGCTGCAAAATGATGCAGTCCTGGTGTTTCGCGCTCTCTGCAAGCTCTCTATGAAACCGCTGCCGGACGACACTTCCGATCCAATATCGCACGAGCTCCGTTCCAAAATCTTGTCGCTTCAGTTACTTCTGGGAATCTTGCAGAATGCCGGTCCAATATTGCGCTCTAACGAGATGTTTGTTATCGCCATTAAACAGTACTTGTGTGTCGCGCTGTCGAAGAATGGCGTGTCTTTAGTGCCGGAAGTGTTCGAGCTGTCGTTAGCGCTGTTCCTGGCGCTGCTCGCCCGTTTCAAGATGCACCTCAAGATGCAGATTGAGGTGTTCTTCAAGGAGATCTTTATGAACATCCTCGAGACCTGTAGCAGCTCTTTTGAGCACAAGTGGATGGTCATACATGCGCTTACGAGGATC
>NW_020220656.1:0-2319 GCF_003070985.1 Temnothorax curvispinosus | reverse complement strand
TCGAAAAACATTAAGCTTCAATTTAGTATAACATAAATATTTAAATTTCAATAAAATCAACAAAAAAATAAACATTTTTTTAAATAAAAGTAAACTCCCCAGGTATCGGGCAATGAGAACTACCTTATGAGTAATGAAATCCATTGCCTGTACGAAACATTTAAATGAGTAATAAAGTACTTATTTATGGAAACAGTAATTAAATAGGTAAAAAATAGATTTTATTATTTTCCATTACCTAGAACGAGATCAATCATTAAATTTAAGGTTTTTTTTTATCATTTTATAATTAATTTTTACAAATGCAAAAGTCCAAATAAAATTGTTTACCTTTTTTACAAGCTATACGCATTCGTATGTTTAAAATTTGTATACCCAAAGTAATTAGAGCGTTCTAATTACATCATTGGAGTTATTTCGAATTACTCCATTACTCTAATTTTTTGTCGGTGATTTAAAAGAAAAACTACTAAAAAGATTTTTTAATTTTATTATTTGTTTTGTCTATAAAGTAATAATAATAATAATAATAATAATAATAATAATAATAATAATAATAATTATAATAAATAAATTTAATTAATGAAAAATAAAACCACTTTTTGGTTAAGAAAAAATCGATAAAAATTGTAACGGAGCGACCGAAAACATAACATGCACTTTCCCAGGCAAACAAAGCGAGCTCGATAAAATGTTCGAATGGTGAAGTGTTCCATAAGAGTTACTCACGTCAATTTATTCTAAGATAATTCTTATTACCCCGTGGTTCCTATTCCCCCATCCTCCTCTAATGAGTATATCTGTTTATTTAGAAAACTATTATGTTCACAAAGTTAATTTTTGGAAAAAATATCTTGAAATGATCTCGTCCACAAAAAATCCCAAATAATATCAGCATAACAAAGAACAAAATCGCAACAAAAAAACTGGAAATAATATGAGAAATGTAACTCGAAATTGATAAACATACGGTATAGCTAATTGAAACGGTTAAAGATAAGCACGAGAATTGGCAAGGTACTTAGGTAAAGAAACGTGAAATTAAAAGTGGTGTAATGCGAGAACAATATCAGGAATGTTAAAGAGAGTTAATGCGAGGCAGACAATCGTAAAACGCGGCGGTCCAAATCTTTTTTCGCCGTAAGTATATAATACGTATACAACCCGCTGCGCTGGAGAGAGATCTCTGGCGATCATTCGAGTCAGCAGGATACACCTTTGAGTCGCCGTTACATCGTCGTTTGTGCGGGCTCGCGCGTGCATAACACGCGTACACACGCGCTCGCAACACAACACTCGCAGGCGTAACGCGCAACGTAACCGCGCGCCAATATGCGCGCATGCATAATGCCAAGCATAACCGAGTAGTTTATTTATAACGCGGTGCGGAAATACACCCGGCTTGTGCCTTTATTGTAAAACGTCGTTGTGTAACGACGTTGTGTAACGTAATTGCACGATAGTACGGCGACGCGTATGCGAGAGCGCGGCGCATGCACTTGCGTCCCTCCCTCCTCGCCACTTCCTCCATCCTTCTAACTCTCTTGTCGTCCTTCTTTCTTCCATTTGCCGAGTCGTGATATCTCGCTGAGATACGCAGCGGCGGAATTGACGAAAGCAAGCGGAAACGTCAATCCCCCGACGTGTATAACGTCGAAACGGTCGAAACGAAGACGCCTCCGTCCGTTCGAAACCGCGAAAAACGTTTTACGCGACCGATCGCGAGGGTCTCGCCCGCGGTGACTTTGATTTACGATGCGATGCAAGCGACGTAAGAATTAATTTCATCGAATCACTTCGGCCGGCTTTGACTTCTCAATGTCTCGCAAATAGATCGCACGTGTATTATTAATCGTGACGGAGCTGCCAATGGTTTCACGTAGGCACGTTTACCCGGTATTCGTGAAGTAAACGACGCAACACCTGGCGTCGAATGTATTTTTTGTCATCGCATAATCGAGAGTGCAATGCGATTAGATACTAGCAATGAGATCAAATGACACAAATAGCGTGTATCATAACAAAAAAAATATTAGTATTTATTGCAGGTTGAGGTTGAAATATAGAAAGATCAATTCAAACTAGCTATATCTCTTCGTAAGTATTTCTAAAAATAATTATTTCTCGCAAGCAAAATCTAATCTCGATATAGTTGAGGCATTAAAAATTTAACATAATATATATCTATTCTATATATATGTATACATATAACGTTTTTAATGCCTCCACAATATCTTATCGAGATTAGATTCTACTTGTGTGTACACACACACACACACACACACACACACACACACACACACACACACACACACACAC
>NW_020220655.1:0-3633 GCF_003070985.1 Temnothorax curvispinosus | reverse complement strand
GATTTCCGGGTGTACCAGGTGTCCCCGGTGACGCAATCCTAGTCTTCCTCATCTGTCCGGCAAACCGGGTGTTTGCGCGGTCAGATCGGACTCGCGATTGACTCGGATGTGTTCTCGACCTTCCCCGAGTACGCATATTTAATTTCGTGCCGGTCCGACGCTCGGTTCAAGATATCGGGTCTGTCCGGCAAACCGGATGTTTGCGCGGTCAGATCTCGCTCGCGTTTGACTCGTATGTCTTACCGACTTTCCCTGAGTGAGCATATCGACTCTCAGTTCGTTTCGACGCTCGGTTCACGATATTAAGTCTGTCCGGCAAACCGGATGTTTGCGCGGTCAGATCGCGTTTAGTCTCTAGGGCTAATTCGTGCCCCCCGAACACGCATATTTCATGCCGCGACGTTACGACGCTTCGCTTGTCATATTGCCCCTTATCCGGCAAACCAGGTGTTTGCGCGGGCGGATCGCGTTCGCGATAGTCTCCAGAGGTCGGTGAAGCCTTCCACTGGTGGCAGTTCACGCCTTTTGGCTCTGCGTCGCCGCGTTCGTCATTTCGTGACGTGTCCGGCAAACCTGGGGTTCGCACGATCGGATCGTGTTCGCGATAGTCCCCAGAGGTCGGTGAAGCCTTCCTCTGGCGGCAGTTTGAGCCGTTTGGCGCTACGGCGCCCCCTTCGTGTGTTTCGCCGGATGTCCGGCAAACCCCATGTTTGCGCGGTCGGATCGCGCTAATTTTCGAATGATCCTCTCGTGAGGATGTCAGGAGTCGGCATCTCGACTCTCGTTCGCCTGGTGTGCGCGCTGTCCGCATCACGCGCTCCCGCGTTGAAGATTGTGTGTGGCTCGACCAATCATCGTACCGGTGCTCTAGCTGATCCACGCACCTATTAAACGAAAACGAAAAACTGCTTCCCTGGTCGGGCCTGGCACTTGGTGCCGAGAAAAAGAAAATGAAATATTTGTGGATCGCTGAAAATAAACGCTTATGTGCTAAACGGGCCGCTGCCCAGCGACCGCTGTCGCATATTTTAACGCCGGACGGATAGGCTGGATAACTTTATTTTTAAAATAAAACAACTATTTACAACTCCGTCCTCGGAACGTTTTGGTACTTCTTAAAATTAATCTGGGGATGTCCCCCTTTCGTCAGCCGTATCGCCTTCTTCACTGGCCGGGCTGGCGAAGTCCGGCTCGTCCTCGTCTTCCGGCTGCTCCCACTGCTGCTGCATCGGCACGGCCGTTATCGACACCGTGTCCGTAACCGTGACACGGGTGAGCTCGATTCGATACGCGCTGTCGAAAGCCTCGGCAGCGCGTCTAATTGCTTCGAGCTCGGCGGAAGAGCCCCATGAGCGCGCGTCTCCCGCCAATTGCACGGAGTGCCGCACGACCTGTCGGCTTACCGTCGGCGATTGCGTGCTTCGCCGGCTCACCTCCGCTACTGGCCGCGGCTGCGGCGTCGCCCGTCGCTCCGCTCGGCTTATTTCCTCGGGCGTCAGACGTGCCAGGATCACACGTGGTTGGCCTAATAGTTGGCCGCGCACCGTTTTAGTGCACGGCTTCAAGGTTAGGTTAGGTTGTGACCGGACGTCACTCTCCGGGTACGTGGATCACACGAAAATGTGAGATTTCAGCCAGATTTGCCTATCAAACGGTCGCCACTCGGTTTGACTCATATGTACCGAGAAGGTGAGTAACGAAATCATGACACGATATTGCAACGATATCACATTAATTCTCTCTTATTTTCAGGTTCTCGACGCAGGATGTCTCGACGCCCCGACGCTGCCTCCCCACTGCTGGATCATCGAAGGACAACGTGGGACCACCCTCGGAGTACCAGGTAAGTAGATAACGGATACGTTTAATTAATCGGTCAATTTCTTTTTCAGGTATTTCACCCGAGTGTATTGCAACTATCGCGGACTATCCCAGATCCTCGCAGTATCGCATACTGGAACGTCGCGCTAGCAGATCTTCTCGCCCCGGATGGATCTCAACGGCCGCTGACTGTCCCAGATCCTCGCCTTATTGCATACTGGAACGCCGCTGAACTTCGCTGGATCGATGCCGTAGTACAAGGTAAGTGGCAGGTAAGTAATGCGAAATTAACTTGACACTGCGTATATTAACAAACGATTGATTTATTTCAGATCGTCGTTGTGATTCACAATTTCACGTTGACATATTTCGTCGAACGTTGTTACAATGCTATATTTAACGCGCTAGTACGCGGGAGTGCCGGTTGTTACATACCACGGTGCTAAACTACGCGCTAAGTCCGAACTATGAGCGAATCTTAATAGCGTGTTACCCGGTCGCGGTATCCGAGCGACTGCCTCGAGTTGCCGAGCGCTCTCGGCTATCCCACCTCGGGGTATCTATCCCTACCATCGGGTTGTTATTCACATCCTGGTACTTTTCCGTGCCAGGTGTTACCCGCTTTCACTTTTCTTTTGATAGTTTTTGCCTGTTTTCGTCGCCGGTTACGGCTGCGGTTCTCAACTTGCGCTTTATAACTAATCGCGCCTGCGGTTCTCAATCTACGTCTTATAATTAATCGCACGCGTCGGCATGGGTCCCGCTGGACCCCGCTCCCCCGGTTCCCGGGTTCGGGTATTTCACGATTGAGTGGTCTCGCTGACCCTCCGGATCGATTTCGGCGCCTTCTCTAATGGCTTTCCACTCGCCAGATTTTCCCGGGCTCCCTTAGTTTCCGATATCCGGGGGTCATCGCTTGTCCCCGCTAGACTCGCTTCCGTCATCAATATCGCGTCGCGAGTCGTTCGGTTGTTCTTCGAGTCGCCCCTGAAGCGTGTTTGGCGAGCCGGCCGCCCGCTGTGACCTCCGTGCCCTTCGGTGCGGGGGTCATCGTTATGACCCCGCGATTTTCGCGCCCGTCGACGGAATCGCGTCGCGGTTCGATGGATCGTTGTTCGTGCGTCCCTTGGGACGACTTCCGCGGCTCAGCCTTCGGCTAAGACCTTTGTGCCCCCCGGTACGGGGGTCATCCTCGTGACCCCGCGATCTCCGCGCCCGTCGGTGATATCGCGTCGCGGTTCGGCGGGTCGTTGTTTGTACGTCCCCTGAGACGACCTCCACGGCTCCGCCTTCGGCTACGACCTCCGTGCCCCCCGGTATGGGGTTCATTCTCGTGACCCCGCGTTCTCCGCGCCCGTCGGTGATATCGCGTCGCGGTTCGGCGGGTCGTTATTTGTACGTCCCCTGAGACAACCTTCACGACTCAGCCCTCGGCTAAGACCTCCGTGCCCCCCGGTACGGGGGTCATTCTCGTGACCCCGCGATTTCCGCGCCCGCTGGCGTTGTCGCTTCGCGGTCCGGTGGGTCGTCATTCGGGACCCCCATGGGACGATTTCCGTGATTCGGCTATTGGCTGCGACCTCCGTGCCCCTCGGCGCGGGGGTCACCCCCGTGACGCCACGATCTTGGCGCCCGCTGGCGCTATCGCGTCGGAATTGATTCGACTGCCCTCCGGGTCGCTTCTGAAACGATTTACGCGGCTCAACCCCCGGCTATGACCACCGTGTCCCTTTTCGCGGGGGTCATTCGCGTGACCCCGCTATTTCCGCGTTGGTCGTTCTCGGCGCTTCGCGTATCGGGTGGTTGGCCTCC
>NW_020220654.1:0-1619 GCF_003070985.1 Temnothorax curvispinosus | reverse complement strand
TCTCTCTCTCTCTCTCTCTCTCTCTCTCTCTCTCTCTCTTTCTCCCTCTTTCTCCCTTTGCTCCCTCTCTCCCTCCCCTTTCTCCCTCTGTAAGATAACGTTAGAACTTCTTTAATAAAATAAAATAATAATTAATAAAAATAAATAAATGTTGCAAAGATAAATCTTTTCTCAGCTTCAAAATAAAAGATTAGGTAATTTTGCTCCTTCATAAAAGTTGCAACTTGTTCCATCATATAGATGTCTACTTGCGATTATTAAAAATCATACAATTATTATAAATGTAAAAATCATAAATAATGTAATTAACTTTATGTCATTTCAGGTGGAAAAGACTAATGCCTTGACGCATAAATTAACAAATCTTATACGGTTTACAGAAACACGTAGAGAAATGAAATAAATTTTCTAATTCTAAATAATTTTTAAGTAATCTTTAGATAAGATAATATCTTTAAATAAAAATTATATTATAAAATACAGATTTACCAGTTTTTTTTGCAAATATCACTTCGGCCTATGGAGTTCTGCGGAATGGGCATGTTTTATTTCGGCTACAAATTCATTTATAAGGTTAATCTTTAATATATTTACATCCGTTTAATGTAATAATAATTAGAAATTTAAAGTCATAAATAAAAAAATTAAAATTGTGATATTTATATCTATACTATTATAATTGAATTTTCTTCTTTTAGTCCTTCATTTGGATACTTACTGTTATTATTTTTATATTGCAAATGGTTACTTCTCCTATTTCTCGAATATTAATATCTGATAAGATTAATGTATTATTTTTTTCTAGCTTATTATTTAAGAAGTTAATTAATGCAGAAATTAATTGTTTGTACAATGGCTGTAAATATTTATTTATTTAGTTTATCAATTTACATTAAATATTATTATTTATTTTAAGTAATTCTATGAATGTATATTACCAATTGATTGTATGATTGATATACATACGTATCTTTTAAAATTTTAAATAAAAGCTCATTTAATATTTATAAATGATATTCTCTTTGATTGATCATGAAAAAATCGATTTTTATTTTAAAAATTAATCTGTCAATTATAAATACCTCTACATGAAAGCTTATAAATCGACTATCTATTCAATGAAAAATATTAATATGTTTGCTTAATTCGCATTTATTATACAAGTTTAATATCAAAACAAATCTTTTAATTGATGTAAGTTGTTTGTGAGTCCTAAAATTTCGGAGTCCCGTTCTCAATTCCAGTTCTCAATGGTAATAATCTCTAATAATAGTAATGGCATTGATAGATTATGTCATTATATACGTTTATAAAAAGATTATATAATTCATGATACTAATACATTAATCGATTACTGTATTACTCTCCTATCATCTTGATAAGTAAATTGCGCATTATGCAGCGACTAAATGAGGCTTGTGTTGACTTCGAACTGATACACGACATCAGTTTACGGATAGAAGAACAACGATAATAGTGATAATTATGGTGACTAGCATAGAACAGGCTATACGTCCATTGATCTTGACTTCGTGCCTAATTGGTTTAGGAGTTTTCTCATCAAAAAAACTTTATTTAAGTGTTTTCTACAATTTAATAGTATGGGTTACTTATGGTTG
>NW_020220653.1:1340-1800 GCF_003070985.1 Temnothorax curvispinosus | reverse complement strand
TCCTTCTTCTTGTTCCTCTTTCTCATTTTCCCTTTCATCTGTCAGGACTTTCCTCATCCCAACTCCACCACTTCCCCTCTATCCAAATCTTTCCGTACTTTACCCAAGCTCTCCTTCTATTCTTTCCCTCCTTCTCAGCTATTCTCATCAGGCTCCATTACATTTTTCTTTCCTTCAAGGTCATGTCATTTTCTATTCTTTCCATCCTCCCTTTCCACACATTCTTTTTCTGCATTATTTTTCATTTTTTTACTCTATTTTTTAACCTTACTAAAACCATCTTCTTTTCTTTCTCCGTTTTTCTTCCTATTTCTTTTACCTTCTCTATTCCTCTCTCTACCCTCATCTCTAGCCATAGCTTCTCTACCGCTCCTTTTAGCCTTCCCTCCTCCACCTCTACCCTTTTCACTACTACATTGTTCCTCCTTCTGTCTCTCTCTTCTAACTCTCTCCACCTTTC
>NW_020220653.1:0-1240 GCF_003070985.1 Temnothorax curvispinosus | reverse complement strand
TTTCTCATTTTCCCTTTCATCTGTCAGGACTTCTTTTTCCTCATCCCAACTCCACCACTTCCTCTCTATCCAAATCTTTCCGTACTTTACCCAAGCTCTCCTTCTATTCTTTCTCTCCTTCTCAGCTATTCTCTTCAGGCTCCATTACATTTTTCTTTCCTTCAAGGTCATGTCATTTTCTATTCTTTCCATCCTCCCTTTCCACACATTCTTTTTCTGCATTACTTTTCATTTTTTTACTCTATCTTTTAACCTTACTAAAACCATCTTTTTTTCTTTCTCCGTTTTTCTTCCTATTTCTTTTACCTTCTCTATTCCTCTCTCTACCCTCATCTCTAGCCATAGCTTCTCTACCGCTCCTTTTAGCCTTCCCTCCTCCACCTCTACCCTTTTCACTACTACATTGTTCCTCCTTCTGTCTCTTTCTTCTAACTCTCTCCACCTTTCTAGCTCTCTTACCTTCGCTTCCATTGCTTTATCTCTTTTTCCTATCTCCCATTTTTCTTCCTCTTTCACTTCTCCCTGCCCTTCCTTCCTCTCATCTCTTTCCTTCTCTATACTATCCAGCCTTCCTTTCAACTCTCCTATCTTTTTCAATTTCTCTCTTTCCTTCTGCCATTTTACCTCTCTCTCCTACACATCCGCCCTCATCTTTCTAATCTCATCTCTTAACATTTCTCTCTCTTTCTTGCTTTCTACCTTCTACCCCTTGCTCTTTTTGTTCTTTCCTTAATTCCCGTATTTTCTCCACCTTTTTACTCATTATCCTTATTATCTGTTTTTTCCCCTCTGGCGATATCACCATTTTCCTACTCCTTCTAAACGCCTCTTCCTTTCTCCTCTACCCCTTTCGTTCTTTTTTTTAAATAATCATCTATACTCCCCTCACTACATAAACTCGCACTTCTCTCTCTCTCTCTCTCTCTCTCTCTCTCTCTCTCCTTGTGCTAGCCACCTTACCTCTTCTACTTGTCATCTTTTTGAGTTCCTTCTCTGCTTTATCCTTCCCCTCACTTTCCTTATTCATCCCCTCTACTCTCCTTTTATCCCATGCCTTCCTCTCACCTTATTTATTCTATCGTCTCCTTTTCTCCCTATCTTGCTTCAAATCTACCGCCACCCTACTCTTTCCCCTTTTCTCTCCGAGATGTCACCACCTCTCAGCCTTTTGTAGGGTTGTGCACAACCCTACACTTTCTTACTCTTCACCCACAATGTCGCCACCTCTCAACCGCCTGCC
>NW_020220652.1:0-1391 GCF_003070985.1 Temnothorax curvispinosus | reverse complement strand
GGAGGGGGAACCGCGTGTTTCGGGCACCGCGGGGGAGGGGAGGGGGGAACGCGTGTTTCGGGCGCCGCGGGGGAAGGGAAGGGGGGAACAGCATGTTTCGGACGTCGCGGGGGAGGAGGAAGGGGGAACCGCGTTTTCCGGCGTCGCGGGGGAGGGGGTCCGCGTTTTCCGGTGGGGTGAGGGATTCCGCGTTTTTCGGCGCCGCAGGGCGACCGCGTTGTCGCCACGCCGCGGGGCGAGGGGGGATTCACGTTTTCGCCGCGCCGCGGAGCGTTCGCGTTTTCGGGCGCCGCGGGGCGAGGGGACCCGCGTTCGCGTTTCGCCGCGCCGCTGAGCGTTCGCGTTTTCGGGCGCCGCGGGGCGAGGGGACCCGCGTTCGCGTTTATATTGTAAAAAAATTGCTTACCATCGCTGGATACCAACTCCCGGCTCTCAGTCACCTTCCGCACTGTGTGTCACACAACATTGATTGTCTTTTTATTGTTACATTTATTGTTACACTTATTGTTAGTCTCTTAGCAGTATAGGTCTCTTAATTTTAGATAATATACACTTAAAATATTTTTAAAAATACTACAGTCTAAACAGTCGATATTTACACGAAAACACACATAGGACACATATTACATGTTGAAATGAGGTATAGTGGCCCCCCACACGATGAACAAAAAAGGCCGTTCATCAGAATATACCGCCTGGTGTCATGTTTACGACAAGCATACAGCATCGAGAATAATCTACCGATTCTCACGATGCATGACGCACAAAACTTTGTCTGTCCTGGAGTAAAGTAAAAATACGTGCAGCACATCCTTGTAAGAGGATTTAACGCATTGACTTCAACCTGATTCATGACTCTGAATATTTCCTCCGAAACATCCTCAGACATTTCACTATCATAACATGAATCGTCTGACAATACTGCATCATCATCATCATCAACTTCCATTCCTTCCTCTTCATTTACTTCCATTTCCTCAGGCACTTCCATTTCTTCAGGCACTTCCATTTCTTCCTCGTTTGCTTCAACTTCCATTCTTTCTTCTCCTTCAAAGTGCAATTCTTCGAAATCCATTTTTTCCACACTTGCCCCCCACTACCTTTAATCTAATGTTTTAAATATTTTAACTGTCTTAAGATGGCGAACGAATTGTATAAGTCGCACAAACAAGCACGCCAACCGACTGCTCTTACTTCTAGTCCTCGACTACAGAGCGTACCATCAAATGCATCCTTCTACATCTCACTATTGTCACATCGTTTGTTTATCATATCTAATTTCATCTCAGCATCCATACAATTGCACCTCCCGAAAAATCTGCGATGTGCAGTTTTGCACGTGTGCAATGAAGTCACCGCGAGACACATATGTTCTCGAAAACGATATCGCG
>NW_020220651.1:0-2548 GCF_003070985.1 Temnothorax curvispinosus | reverse complement strand
CATTCCTCTCTATAGAACTACTACCTACCGTAACTCCTTCCGACTATCTTCAATTTATTTTTGGCACTCTCTTCCTGATGGCATTACATCGGCGTCTTCACTAGCTGGTTTTAAAAATCTTCTCCGCTCGTATCTGATTGCATCCGAATCTGACTAGTGCAGTTGCCTTATTCAGTTAACTTTAAGCATAGTCTAAGTTTATTGTAATATAGTATACTTTCTGTTATTATTGTTTTTAGTTCTTAAGCTTAGTATTAAGATTTATTGATCTTATTATTGTTTTTAGTTTTTAAGCTTAGTAATAGGATTTATTAATCTTAGGAGTTAGTCATTGTTTATATTGCTATACTGTAATATATCTCCTGTTATTATTGTATGTAGTCTATTAGCTTTTTGCTATGTTTGAGAGCATCTACTCTTTGTTATTGTTATAATATTGTAACTGCTTTAATACCTTTTGCCCTTTAGCGATGCTTGGGCATTTAAATATATTAATCAATCAATCAATCAATCAATCAATCAATTAATCTCTCTCTCTCTCTCTCTCTCTCTCTCTCTCTCTCTCTCTCTCTCTCTCTCTCTCTCTCTCTCTCTCCCCCTCTCTCTCTCTCTCTCTCTCTGAGAAGCAGACGTGTGAAACATCGCTCCGTAAATGTGTTAATTTTTGAGTGGTTTAGAAGTGAGGGAGAGTGTTAAAAAGTTGTGTAACGAATATCTGCATAGACCGGGGGTAGCCATGAGTGTTATCTAGCCGGAATATGTTGATACTGAGACACGAGAACTGCATTTCGTACAGAGGTCATCGAAGCCTCGTACGACAGGTAGACATCGGCGGCGAACACAAAACGCTGACGTGTGAAAGTGACGTGTTAAAGTGACGAGTCAATTAACTGTCTCTGCCGATATTAGCAAAATGAACGAGGAATACGCCGAGTATCGATGCTCGGCATGTAAGAAACCGATAAAAACGGAGGTGATAGCATGCAAGTCCTGTGCTAAGCTTTTCTACCATCCAGGTTGTGTATCTAAGCACAAAATTTATGATAGAAAACGCGAATTGGTGCCGTGTCCTGGCCCGTTCGAGAAGTTAATTATTAGTGATGGTGATAAAGTAGCTGATATAAATAAAGCAGTGGCAGCAGCAGGAAGAGCAACGGCACCTGCAAAAATGAGTCCGAAAGTAACAGCCGCGAGTGGAACAAGGGATATTGATAGAAAAATAGATTGGCTTGTAAAAACAGTGAAAGAATTAAAAGATGAGACAGCATGTAAAAAGGAGATCAAGTCAATGGTAAAAGAAATAGTTCGTGAGGAGATGGGAGGCATTAAACAGGAATTAGAAGAATTAAGAAAAATGTGGATGCAAGGGGCATATGGACCATCTGGTGGAGCGTCAAGAAAATATAGCGACGTGATTAAAGACAGGAAGGAGGAAAATATCTTGATTATAAAACCTAAAGTACAACAAGAGAGTGAAATTACGAAGAAAATAATTAAAGATAAAATTGATATAACCAAAATGGAAATAGGAATTACTAAATTAAGAAAAGGAGGTAAAGGAACAGTGATCTTAGGATGTGAGACGGAAGAAGAGAAGGAAAAGCTAAAGGCGACGGTACAAGCGGCAATGGGTGAGGAGGTCAAGGTCTCGGAGCCACAGAAGAGGAAACCTAAGATTAAAATAATTAATGTTGGTGGAGAGGAAATGAAAATGGAGGATGATGAATTGTTAGATATAATCAAGAAGCAGAATAGAATTGGCGAGGAATGCTGTATGCACTTAGTGAAGAAAATTTTAAGAGGAAAAAATAAGAATATTGAGCAAGGATCCGTAATAATCGAAGCGGATGAAAGCACTCATAAATCACTAATAAGCAGAGGAAAGATAAATTTAGGATGGCGAAAGTGTCCGATCTTTAATTACATTAGTGTTAGAAGATGTTTTAAATGCTGGGGATATTATCATATTGCCAAGAATTGCACGAGACAAGAAACATGCTATAAATGTACAGGAAATCATAAGGCGAACGAATGTACAACGGCAAAGAAGAGGTGTGTAAACTGTACCTTTAAGAATCAGACATACAACTTGAAGATAAATGTTGAACACGAGACGCTGGATTCGGAATGTCCGACATTTCAGAAAGTATTGGAGGAGGAGAAAAAAAGAGCCGACTGGGAAGATACAATATAGCAACCACAGAAAAAAGCTGATTTACTCCGGTATAAGAAGGCACAAGTCTGTCTGGCGCATAAGGATGAAATTCGACATCAGGTTATGAAGAGGGTAAATCCTGCGATTCGAGAGTTATCCGAGAATAGATTGACTATAGAAAGTTATGATAGTGAGGTCGTAGCGTTTGATACAATAGATAGAGTAAAGCTAGTGGAAAAATTATATCAATTTTGTACCGGGGTATAGTGGTGTAAAGGTGTGACAGCAGTAGAGTATCATTCGCCGAGTGCGTCTAATGGCGATTTTGTGAAATTTCTGGCCTTTGCTTGATTATTGTTCCCTAGTGTACAATGATGTCACTGACGAGCTTGA
>NW_020220650.1:0-14513 GCF_003070985.1 Temnothorax curvispinosus | reverse complement strand
ATAAATTATTCTAATGTTTAAGCAATAAACAATAATAAATTGTAATATTTTTGGAATCTAACGAGATACAATTATATTATATTATATTTTTTAATATCATCATTAAAATTGACATAAAATTGAAGCATTGTGTCATGGCTTTGTTGCCGTTTTTAATAGCATTTTTAAATATACGCAGCTTGAAATATCTGGCAGCTCGTTTAGAATAATGCAATGCCTCTTTCCATTTTTGTAGAGTCATATCCGAATCATCTGCCATGGTTAGGGGAATAATGCTACAACATATGGAGTTGTAGCATTTTATCTTCTTCTATTTTAGAATTTAAATTTATTTTGAAAGTCTAAATTAATTTAATAAATATCATGTAAATCACGTTTGTAATTCTGCACGTTTTGCGTATCATTATGGAAGTGTTAAAGACATCAATTTGACAGCATTACTAATTTCTAAACGATTGCGAAAGTACGGAACACAAATCGAGTTAAGCGCAATTTCAAGCGCGAACGATCAGCTTGAATCGGCCGTGGTATAAAAAGCGCCAATCTTTCATACCATTCTTTCTCGTTATCGTCGCAGATCCAATAATCCAATTAAAAGTGGCGGTCATATCATTCGCAGGGCTCATCGGTGTCGTATTCGTCGGCCGGTAGACTTTTCTGTCGCAAATGACATAATTCGTTTAAACGATCTGTGTGAGATGTAACAAACGCGAACGACATTTCAAAGAATTCTCTTATTTGCTTCAGCTACGTGCATCAACGTTACCAGCGATGCAGTTCATTAATTTCTTGTCGATCACCGCCCAACTTTTATTCTGTACTCATAGAGAGAAGAGATTATCCGATGATCTCAAGGGAGAGCAGAACACTGATCTATATATAACTGGATAGTGAATAGGCCGAATTTTGTGAAGCAATATGAACGGCCGCCATGTTGGCCGCAGCGGGCACTTCGGGCGTCATCGGGAGCCGTCGTGAGCGTTCGTGAATCGCCAAGTTTGAAGTTTGAAGTTTGTTTTTTTATAATATAGATCAGTGGAGCAGAATCAAATAGAGAATTTGATTCGAGAAAGCGAACAGCGATGCAAACAACTGATCATCGATTGTGTGATCCTGTATTTTGTTTATTTTATTTTTCTGTTACTTGATATCACGCAAAAGTGTTACATGATTTGCACTAATGATAATCTTAAAACAATCACAGTAGAATATTTATTAATATAAAGAAACCTTTATCCGCCAGTGATTGAAAACAAATTCAATTTTTTATTACTCGACTACCTGGCTAAAATTATACATAAGTGCACAACGTTTCGGCTCACGTTTAGAGCCCTTATCAAGTGCCGTCTGAAATATATGAACATCGCGATGTAACACCATAAAAAAATCTAAATTAGAAATTAGTCATAAAAAGAGAGCATTACCTAATCATCAATATTTATTAATATGATTTACTTTCTATAAGTATAATCTTATGACAATTAACATAAAAGTAATTAGAGTTCAATCGCATAAATTTTATCCACTTACAAATAACTCACGACTAACATAAATTCGATTTCACGATTACTCGGCTTACGCGGCAACGATAACAGCGATAATTTTTCGCGCGTGCAAATGAAGTTGCAATCGCCATCAAGCGCTCGCCGTAATTTTTAACCCCGCATGCAGAAATCCCGAGGGAGAACTACCGGAATACGCGGTAGTACTTTTGGGCGGGGTCCCGGGTGCTAACCACGAAATTAACCGAAACTCATCCCCGGGCTATGCTAATGGCCTTCTCAGTTAACTCGCTCCTCGAGACACTGAGTTTCACCCCGGAACTTTGCTTTCTGTGGGGTACTGTCGCCTGATTGGATAAGACATGAATGAAGAATGAACACGTTACTCAATGTTTTAACGCGATGCATTTTATCGCTCGTCGCTTTGTAGGATTCATGCAACGAAATGATGATCCTACGATCGTTCCTTCTCTCCCCGTTGTTCACGCCGCAATATTTTCGTAGGTATAGGTACGTCTCTTCTTCGTTTAGTCTATTGAATCGAGCATTGAAAGGTTCTTCAAAGTTTCCAATATCGCGGTACTTCTGTGTTCCGCGCCATTCCGATAATCGATTCGGGAAAACTGCTATGCGCGTGGAGATTATTTTTGCTGAAGATCTTAATGGATATATGGAACTCTTAACATTGATTGGGGCAGTGCATGGTTGTAATATATACGAACAGCAGCGCGCACGTGATGACGGAAAATAAAAAGATAAATTTTTATGTGCGGCGTCGAAAAATAATGCAAACGGTTTTGTCACCGTTGGCTCTCGCAAACTGGATTAAACATTTACTATTCCACAACAATGCCGGAGAATATAATGCAATATTAGTGCGATTTTGCAAGAATTTCAAAATAATTTTTTGACGAGAAGGGTCAAGCTAATCTAATTACTAACATTATCTAATAATCTGTGTTGGGTCACCGATAACTACCGCTTACATTACTCTATTATCTTGTTTGTTTATCAAACGGCATGTGTTTTTACGCCCAATCCCTACGTTTGTTCTGAAGCGTCGGTTTTTAACGTTAATCCGATTTTCCGTCTAATCTCATTCACCCAACCTTACTGTACTTTCAAAGAAAATACCAAGCTACTTCGTAAGCTCGACCGGTCACCGAAAATCCTACTAGCAAATAGCCCGTGACCCGATTCAACGTCCGAGCTAGCTCCTTTCCACTTTTATGTAACGGTTGATTTTACATAATGTGCTGCTTCTCATCGTAGGTAAAAATTAGGATTAGGTGAAAAAAATGCGACTATATACATATAATGTATATTAACTCGTAGACATCGAAAAGATTTTTCTTACGAGAGAAATCGAATGGAAGTCGACGATTTCTTTTCAGAAAGAATACTTATCAAATTTTATGAGAATTTCCTTGACATTTTATTTCAAGTAAATATTCCAATTTTAAGAAAATAGATTCTTAAGAGTAATATAGTTGGATATAGTTTTATAATTAATATAATTTGCATTTAATTAATAAAAAGATTTATGTAGATTAATTTCAAATAATAAATTTATTTTCAATTAATCTCTTTAATTATTTTTATAAGAAATTTATTTTTAATATTATTAAATTTAAATATCAATACATTACTTTTTACAACAAGTTTTTTTGTAGTATAAGCAAAATGAATTTAAAAACTTAAGCAAATATAGTAGGTCTAGCATATATGTCATATACATATGAATTTTCGTTCGTTTATTTTTGTAACAAATTTATGCTCATTGCAAAATACCTCTGAAACAGTTCCTATATTGTTTTTTTCTTTTTTAATTTTGTGCTTATTTATTCCATGAAAGAGAATATTTCATCTTCTCCATTTCGTAAAATTTCTCAACCTATGACGGCGACTTTTTGTTGCCCCAGATGTATTTTAATACGGTACTGTATGTCTGTTTAACATGATTAACGTGATTAACGTGCAGATTTTCGCAACAGTATGTATCTCTGCAAATCTAATCACCAGCGGAATTGCACGGAAGTAAAGTAAAGCGCGAGATAACACAAGTTCTGCAGCAGCAAGTCATTAATCGCGCATTGATCTCAGCTGACATTTATTTCGACGTGCATTTTACATTAAGATACATTTCATGATAAAGAAAAGCACAGAAATTGTCACTGATATTACATGCAATGATAATCTAACAATGATTTTAGCCAGAGAAAGTTTCGACTAATTTAAATATATTCTCTAACGCAATTCTCTCTGTCACACATTTTCCTGGTACGTGGTACCTGCAGGAACACGTGACAATCGTTATTCTTTAATTATTATATCATTAAATTATGGACATTCCAACGTTGTTCGGCGCTCGCAGTGATCCAAACTTATTGAGAGCGAAGTTCCTGTATGCAGAAGAACGTTCGTCCTTGTCACACCAATTCGTTCGTAAACTGTCATCTTAGAGTCAGCTGCCAGCCATCCTGTATGCACGGTAGGTAATTCGAGCCGAGGTTCCAACTTGTCCATCCGCCATATGCGCGAATCCGCCGCAACTGTGCACCCAGGCGTCGTCGACGGTACCGCGTCAAGTTCCCAACGGACACTCGCTTATCATTCTCGCCCAACGTCCCCCTCGTCTGTTCAATATCCCGTGAAGTGGAATATCCGACTTCCTCTTAGATTTTACAGTTTAGTCCCTCGTTCGTTCACGCGCGAACCCATACAATGACCGAAATCGTTTCCCACACCCGCGGTACCACATCACCTTCAGCGCACTCGTCATCAAACATCCCCTTGAAAGCTGCGGAACGGGACTTCGGTACCTCGCCTTGTCAGATTTTGATGGCCGCTCATCTTGTTTTCTGAGTTTCTCGAATGGCTCCCAACCCACTACGATCCGACCTGATTCAAATGAAAGTACGAGCGCCGTGTGCGCCGTAGTTCCTATTTTCCATGCCAAGCGTGCCACTTTTCGTTTCAGGGAAATCCTATTGTGTCCAATGCCACCGCGACGGCAACAATTCGCGACGTGATTCGTTCGGACCTTCCGTCTCCCCTCGAGCGAGTCTTATTAAACACTTATTATATAGAAAATCTAAAGTACGTCAATAGAAGATTGTCGACACCGAGTGGTCTGTTTTCGCCACCGATCGAAGAGAGTACCTTCGATCCACGAACCCAACCAACATCGTCCCTCCCCCCCTCGTACTCACGAATATTCTCCGAGCACTACTCACGGCGCTCTTTGTCGTCCTAAATCTAATCTTATTGACCCAAGACCCCAAATTCTGCTCGTTGGAAATCCGAGTCCGGAAAAAAATTCTGTCGTATTTTTTAAAAAGTTTGGTTCTCTGTTGGTGCCGAGTAACGTTTGAATGCATAATAACTGTGTAAATTAAGCAACAGCTAAGCAATTTGCCCATTACTATTAATAACGTTTATATAGTAACATGTATAGGGAATGAACTTCCTCGAATTTGAGGAAATTTTGGAAATACCTACAAACGCCCGAATCCAAATAGACTCAGACTCAGAATTACGCTGGTCATTTTTAATACACAGGTTATGCAATATAGTTACACTTCGTTTATGACCCTTTTTTTTACGCAGGAGAAATCTTCTACTACTGATGGGATCCTGGTTTCCCGGTTTGCCCAATAGCCCCCGAAGAGAAAAACCTCCGGGCCTTCGGGGAGAGGCAAGGGGAGTGCCGGATTCCATGCATGCATATATGATACTGCATGCATGACCTACCGGCTAAAACTTCTACGGATGTTCCTCACAGCGCTATGGGGGGGGGGGGGGGGGAAATGCACTGATATCATCCATGATTCCCCCCGTTCGTTTATGACCCTGGATGTATTTGTCATACTTCGTTAAAACTATATATATAAGTTCGCAAAATTCTATTTGCATCGATAAGCTATTTGCACTTGTTTGTTTCATTTGCAATCTCTTCAAAAAATCAACAATTGTACGAACAAATTTGTCTTGAGAAATTACTGCATTTGCCACTTCGAAGAGATCGATTGAAAACAGTAAGTTTGTCATAGTAACTATTGCATCCACGTATTGTGTGCCAGGTGCAGACAATTTAACTTTAATGAATTCTTCAACGGCGCGGCGTCAGTAAATGTTTTCTTCCGATCTATATATATATAGATTAATAACATATTTATTATTATGTTTCAATATGTATCATATATTTAAATATGACGTATCAATATATCATATTTATTATTTTATAGTACCAACTTTGTACATAAATGTATAGAGTTAGACATTTTCGGTAAATTAAAATTAAATTTAATTAAATTTATTAAAATTCCTTTTTAATTATTTATAAAATTAATTAAAATTATTTTCAAAATCAATTTCTATTCCGAATTTTTCATTTAATATCATAGACATGACGAAGAGATAAAGAAGTAGCCAGCTTAAGAAATGGAAATTTTCAATTCCATTTTTAATTAAATTTAGAAGCATTCAGTTTCCAACGAACCTAAATGGATCGCTTTACAAACTACTAAAGGATTTACGTACATAATCTATATTTTCAATGATAGTGGGCGTCGTCGTGTAAAAAAATGTAGTTATGTGAGAAAAACAATTTTATTTCGAGCGGCTTATCTATACTATTGCAGCGCATTCGCGATACTTTTTATTATATAACAGATTACAACCAAACGTATTATTCACGTTATGTAGAGAATTTCAATGCACGATATCAAATTGGCTCCACGGCACGAATGTTAGATATAGTTAACACAAATTCCATTTTTATTGCACAACGCATCGCGTTTATCCGCTTATCTAGCATGCTAAAATTTTGCTTTTACTTCGATAGCGTTAATTATCGCGCTTCTCCTTGCGCAAAATGATAAAATTTTATAATTACATTGATATATAATATTAATCTAATCGATTCGATTAGATAATATTAATTTAATCGATTCGATTAAAAGAAAATTGTGTGTGCGTGTGTCGTGTGCGTGGTATATACCAATACGTTTTACGGTAATCATTATGCGCCCCTTTCTGACCACCTAGTTTAGGGGGAAGGCTTATCGGACCTTTCTTCAACCTGACTGAATATCGATAGAATCCTCCACGTTCGAGCACATATTGCACGATTTGCAGCACGCGTAGCGCGATAATGTTCACGTATCAATGCAATATAACCGCGCGTGGCGTTACGCTTCCCCGTCTCGTCTCGATCGCGATGGCGGTGTAAATATTAAAGATAGCACGATGCGAGGCGCTGCGCCGTCTGTCAAGATTAGACGCCACCCTTGGCGCGCTGAATATAACGCTGCAAAAAGGCGGGGGACAGGCGTGGAAAAAGGGCGGACGAGATCCTACAAATTACTTCTCGCGTCGAGAACGGCGAGGGTGTGGGCTCGCTCGGTCTGATTTCACCCCTGTCTGCGCCACGGAAAGAGCATTTTTTTGTCTACCGCTCGTTGATCTCCCTCTCTGGTGTAGTACGTCGCCCCTGTAATGTTGGAGGGCGCGACAAAGGAATTTGTTTGACGAGTCGCGACAGACGTTTCCTCCTTTCGAAGACTTTCTTCTGGAGACTTTAAGTGGCCTACTCGCTTCTGTCTGTGACAGGCTTGCTATAATCATTGACGTTTGTACTGTTAATTTCTGATGTAGCATCTGATTTTACGAGGAACTTGTAAGCTTTTTTAAAAACTAAACATATCGTTTGAAACTATTATTTAACTTCTTGCTAAGCCTGCAAATGTAAAGCGATGTAAGATTAATCAATCTCGTATCCTAACACGGCTATTTTCATCAGCTTGGATTAAACTTAACCGTAGTTTAACTAATTTAGTGTCTCCTTTCAGTTCTAGTTCCAAGTTAAATATGCAAGTTAAAGCTGAGAACTAATTGGTTGAAGTTAACCAACGTTGGTGAAAGTATCTCATAAAATATCGAGAGTAAGAAATGTTAGATCGAGACAGGATTAAATTTTAAACTAAGATGAAATATTGAGCGATATGATAATAACTGTCTGTAATGTCAAATAATCCTAAAACTTACTGATTGCTTTTCTAAAATTTACAAAGCTTAAACCTGTTTAATTTTTCAATTAGAAAAACCCCTCGAAAAGTATAAGAAATCATTTTTCGGTATAGGATAACGAAAAATGCTATTTCCTTTCAAAAGAAGATGTTGTTATGCGAATTATGTTCGACGCGTCGGCGTGTATAAATGAAAAGCTACTTTGATATATTCCAAACTGCCGCGTTCGTTGATTGTATATATACGTCAACGCAGAGTTATATCGAGGAAAATGTCGCTATCGGTTTTGCTCAAAGTGACTTCAAAAGCTTTCTTTCTTTTTCTCTCTTTCTGTCTATCTATCTATCTATCTATCTACCTATCTATCTATCTATCTATCTATCTATCTCTATCGTTATCTCCATCTCCATCTCTATCTCCATCTCTCAGTGGATTTTGGAATCGTCTTTGGATTGCGGTGTGAAATCCATTACCGTCCTCATGAGGTAGCATCGCGCGTACATCATATTCCTTCGAATTTCCACAAGTGCGGACACTTCTCACCGCCGCGGCTCTTTGAACGAGATGCAAATGGCTAGGTACGTAAATGCAAATCTACGTGTCGTGTGCGTGTAATCCTATATAATCATATATAAATGTAATAATGTATATAAAATATGATTATATATATATGATTATAGATGAACAAATTTTTCACATTTACAGGCTTTATTTTTTAGAAAAAAAACCCTTTTAATTATTTTCTAATTCTTTTTCTTATTATTTGTCTTGTACATACGAACAGAGATTATACAAAAGAAAAAAAAACATAGTATGGACACATATATAGACATATTTTATATAATATATTATATAATATTATATGATTATATATATTTAGATGTTTTTTATATAAAAATTTTTTTAGTGCGTTGAAACGTTTATGTTTCATTCCTCGTTCTCTGCCATCAGCCATAATACCGATCAGATTTACGTAATATTCATATAAATCGTATAATTTATTGAAAGTGAAAAGTATTGAAATGTCTTGTTTTGTATAATTCAATTATTTATTTTCATAATTGGATCTAATAATAATAATTAAGTTATTGGTTTAATAATCCGGATATTTGAGTCTAATAATAATACAATTGAATTAACTACTTATGTTTTTGGCACCCCGTGATAGTACATATGTAATTGATTTTTTTCTCAGTGTACTTCAATGTAGTAAAATTCCAATCTTACGCATCGCGTAATTTTGTTCAGCCTTTTGTCACCAGCAGCGAGGGTACCTCAGGGTACCGTTTTCGGAACACCAGCGCCACCAACTTTCGCCCAAAAAGTGACCACTTTCATAGTATGGAGCTCGGTCTCCTTTATCTTACTCCCTGTTTTTTTCAATGAGGTAACGGGTCTATCAAATAGATTTCAGCGTCACGTTCTTGGTACTATGGATATGTATAAAATAAATTTTCGCTATTTCACAATGAATTTACTTTGCAGTTACTGCGTATATATAAATTCGTTGATGACACATACGAACGTGGAGGATGCAAATAGATTTATCAATTCGATTCATCTATTACATGGGGACACAAAAGCGAGTCGCCACTAAAGACCACGAGCCCACGCACACACAATCGCATTCTCTACTAGTGATCCGCATCGACCATTTGATTATCATAAATAGCATCTGCAGCGAGAATCGCGTTTTCCACGGGCAGACAGTTCATGCCATGAGCGCGATAACGAAACGGAATATCGATAAAAGTGTATCTATCTAGCTTATAACGATTTAATTTCAAGATAATGTCATTGCCAATATTCTTCGCTGTCGTCATTTCGCAATCTTTGCGTTCTATCGTATACACTCTCCGATGAAAATCAACGATTCGGAACTTTTAAAATAGCATAAGAATCTATGTTTGCTTGATTGTTAACTTAAATTAAAATAAAGACATCTCAAAGTAAATTTGATGTAACTTTGTCGACAATTAGTATCCACAATAATATTAAAATCTAAAATCTTAAAATGTAAAATCTTAAAATATAAAATCTAAAATATTAAAATATAAAATCAAGTTTTATCAAATTCGGAGGTAGGGGCTACAAGTTAAGCCGGTTCATTAATTCTTTAGTCCTGACTAAATCAGATGACACATAATCAATTGAACGATTTAATTTTGCAGGCTCATTAAAAAGTTTACTCTGTCTTTGATATCTTTGACATCTTAATATTCTAATTTATCTAGTTTATAAAGAGACAAATGAAATATCTACAAGAGAATCAATATCTCACATGCTTTAAAGACTATATGATTTGTGATTTGTTGCAGAACCGATGCGATAAACCTCTTAATTATTCTATCGTTTGCGTGACTTTCGCTTTGCTTTAAAATCGACCGACAGCCGAGAATTTCCGGTTTGCAGGTAATACCGCGTAAGGAGCAACAAATATCCAAGAAAAATCGCGAATGGAGTACACTTCCAAGCAGCGAATTTATCCTTGTCGCAATGAGTTAAGTTCGAACGTGAGTACTCTAAGATGGTGCGAGATGCAATAGGAAAGAGACGGAGCGGAATATAAAGCAGTGGCGCGCAACCGCCAATCATTCATTAAGATCACTCCAACCGTTTAAATTCCAACATGTTTGAAACATTGCATTTCCGACCTTTATATTCTTGAATAAAAAAAATATTAATCTGTTTCATCAATTATTATTTGCATATTTTCAAATTTATTTTTTGAAAGATACAAAGAAAATTGGTTACGTTAAAGTTGAAGTTTAAGTTCGACAAAATCCTCGAGTATTTCAACAGTCGGAGGTCCAAATGATAGAACTTTTTTTTTATCACTAAAATTACTTAAGATAGGCCATTCTGCACAAGTAGCTCGAATAAGGGCGAAAATATGGTCGCAAGCTGAGGAGGGTTGCGCGTCACTGATGCAAAGGGCACGGAACTCAGGGTTGCTCGCGCGAGAAATAATAATGCAAATGAATAACGTCGCCGTGCCGGATGGTAATGCGATTTAACGTTCTCCCCATTCCAAAGGGACACGAAGGGCAGACTCCACCCTATCCCAGCTTCTCTCCACCGCCCTCTCTCCCTACCCTCGTCTCTCGATCTATCTATTTATCTGTCTCGCTCTCGCGATTTGACTCGCACGTAGCTGATAATGGCACGTAGCCAGAACAATCGCCAGCCGCTAAATTTTAAGTCAACAAACACGGGCGCGTTGCCAAGCGTTATTCTGCCAGTCGCTCCTCTAGAGTGTCCAGGAGGGACTTTTGTGTCCGCTATGCCGCCGACGATTTCGTCGTCGTGAGATTTGTTACCCGAAAACGGCCAACCTCGGGAGCTCTAATTATATTCATCGCCACTTAGCTCGCCCGTTAAAGCGAGTGCCGCTTAATTGTGAATCTCCCGCCGGTTGTCTCGTCTCGATGTCTTCTTAAACCTTTATGATTAGCTAGGGGTAGAAGTATTGCTTTACTTCCACTTATATTTTCCTTTTGCTACGAGTTCTTAAATAAATTTTGGAATCAAGCACTTTCCAAGAAAAATTTGATCAATAATTACTTTTTTTTGTTATAAGGTAAGCGTTGAATTTTATTGTACACAACACTCGATAAAATTTAAATAATCGCGATGCTTTTTTTTTACAAAGGACGGATATTTTATGTATGTTACTAACGAAATTCGCGTACTTCAATTTCAAATGAACGAAATATAAATCACTGCCGATTCAATGGCGCCAATAGGTATTGATAAAAACATTTAAAACATTTTTGTATGCAGCGTGAAAAAATGAAAGTATATGCCATTTACACACATGCAGCATTATTGATTGTGTGCTTGAATATTAATTGCAAATTTATAATATGTTCATGTTTTTAGAATCTTCATCTGAATCGGACTACATATGTTTGATTCGATACATTGCTATTTCTATTTGAACTCGTAAAAGCAGTTCTCTATTCAGTTCTCTATTATCGCTAGTTCTGAGATAGCAGCAAAATAAAACAAATTAGCGTTATAACGAAGTTATAGCGACTGATAACATTGTCTTTAAAAATGTTCATTATTTATAATTGTTATTATTATTATTAAATTAATTATTTATTTTAATAAAATAAATTAAGATTGTATTGTTAATAAATGACAACGTTGAAATTTCTAAAATAGCATATTAATTATAGCATTCTTAAGGAAAATTAAAATATTTTATCGACTTGCTAAAATAAACAAGAGTTTAAAAACGATTTAACTATAAGTCAAATTTACAAATTAACCAAAGTGCAATCCACTTACTAAACTACATCATCACAGGTACATCCTGATATTACACTTCTCTTGATACAACGTGTAACGATGTCTCAACATCCTAACTATATATTGCCTTCAGCGATATCTGCGCTGGTTATCCGCTGCATGAATATATAACTTTTAGTATCACCATACTTAGGGCTGATGTTATTACGCCTATCAGATAATCTCGCAGCGAACGGTCGCGCAACCGTTGTTCTAGGAGCAAAGGAGGAAAACCTCTCTTCATAAAAGTCTCATAGCGATAGGGAGCCGAAGTAGTGTACCTTGCACGCGAAAGTACGAGCCGGCCGGGCCGGCTGGAGGAGCAGTCGCCGGCGGAATGCAATTTGTATTAATTTCAACGGAATTAGGAGTTACGCCTTGGGCCGCAATTAAAATTTGCATAAACAAATTTTGCTCGTCGGTTTAAGCTCGGGAAAGATGGGGAAGTCGTTTCCCTACTTTTCCGCTTTCTCTCTCTCCCCCTTACTTCCTTTCGGCTAGAACGAATTTCCGTATCTCTGTCCATCGTCTCATGTCTACCGTTGTACATTGCAGGCGGGGACAAACTTTGGTCAAGCTCCGCGATTCCACTTTCTGTCTCTCTCCATCCTCTTATCTCTCTCTATCTATTTATCTCTATAAGATAACAATCTGCTGCGAGTAGTAAAAAAACATTTGCTTATGTGGTTGCTACACGTGGTAAAAGTTGTATATTGTTTAATAGATTGTTGTATATTATTAATTTATGTAAACCCTTATATTTACAAGAATTTTATTAAATACTTATACATTACCTAATTTTGTTTCCTTCAATTTTTCTGAAGAAGACCCTGTTGAGCTTGACTCTAGTCTGGCACTGTAAGAAGACATGAGAGGTGTAGCATAAGCGGGAGATGGCAACATCGCCGGTGAAATACCACTACTTTCATCGTTTCCTTACTTACTCGGTTAGGCGGAGCGCGTGCTCCAAGGGATTCGTGCCCCGGCGGTCACGGTGTTCTAGAGCCAAGCGTGTCAGAGTGGCGTGAGGCCTCGCGGCCGATCACCGTTAATACTCCCGCGTGATCCGATTCGAGGACACTGCCAGGCGGGGAGTTTGACTGGGGCGGTACATCTGTCAAAGAATAACGCAGGTGTCCTAGTAGTAACCAGTAATGGTGCCATAACTGTGCCAGACTAGAGTCAAGCTCAACAGGGTCTTCTTTCCCCGCTAATTTTTCCAAGCTCGTTCCCTTGGCAGTGGTTTCGCTAGATAGTAGATAGGGACAGTGGGAATCTCGTTAATCCATTCATGCGCGTCACTAATTAGATGAGGCATTTGGCTACCTTAAGAGAGTCATAGTTACGAATATCTGTGACGTAACCATCAGGCCAGCAATTTTTACATTGTCGATAGACAATTTTCCGTGTACTTTGCCAGCGTGGTAAATATTATTAAATATATATCCACCTTCGACATATGAGATTGATTTTGTATTATCATAATATTTCTTATGTTTTAAGCAAGCAAGTTGACTAACGTTGCACTCTTTGGATGGGCTAAAAGCGCTATCGGTGCCAACACGTGTGTATAATAGGTATCTTACCACGCAGGTTTCACATAAGAATTTTATTTTCTCTGTCTAAAAATTAAATAAAATTTTTTGTTTTAGAAGATATTTTCTACGTTAAGGTGGACTATGTGATTTATTCTTGATTAGCCTTTGTATTTTAGAGTTCAAGTTTTATATAAATAACTTTCCTAAGTAACTTTAACTTGTTTATATGTGGTACAGCTTGCCGTACAATTTTCGCAGAAAATTGTATCTGGATAATTGCATTAAGATTTACGAGCTCGCAGACTTTATACGTGTTACACCGGATTTTGATCGTTCATAAATCTAGCGCGGCATCGCGTATTCTGCTTTAGCGTACGCTTACAAACGAATCTGTCCCAGGTAAATGGACGTTCTCATCGTCACAGGCGATGTGCAGCAATATCGTTTCGTTCATATTTCTTTATTGCCGTTGTTCCAATAAGTCGTCGTGGATTATATTCGAGTTATAAGAATATTGCATCTTAATTTCGAGATATCAAAGGGAAGAATAATAAACAAGAATAATGCAACGTACATAGCGACAACAATAAATGAAAGCCGCATCTTTCTGCTTCACGTTTTTTTTTCTCCGCACGATTGGGGCTCGTGCGGAGAAAACTGGGCTATCTTTCGGAGGAGACATTAAATTTGAAATTGGTCGTCAAGCTTTGGGGAGCTTGGGAGTTTTGGTCCACTTGTGTTACCAATGAATATTTGAGGCTTTAAATAATACTTGCTGAGCTTGCTCTGTAATTAATGCCTCGCGATCTTGTGTTTTAAATCTTTCTTCATTCAAGGCATGCGTAAGATTTGCACATGCTTCTTCTAATTGCTGGTACTTTATTATTATTTTTATTACACTTTTCTTTATCAAGATTACGTGATTTCTCTGATTTATTTGGAATCACCTCGACAAGTTCTTCTACAGTTTCCTAAAACACATTAATTATATATTTATTATACATAATATACACATTAATTATATATTTAAACTTACATTATTGCACTTGCATTTGCACCTTTCGGTGCATTTTTTTTTGTTTTTTGATGCACTTTATTTTACATATTTTCCAACCTTTGCTGCGCGCCGACTAAATTTGTCAGACTT
>NW_020220649.1:432-1016 GCF_003070985.1 Temnothorax curvispinosus | reverse complement strand
TTGACGAACTCCGAGAAAGCGAGAGCCAGTTGGTTGATAGCGAACCATCACGGCCTTTGTTGGGAGGACGGCGACACGGACTATCGCCAGGCGAAGACGATCATTCGACGCGCGGTGCGCGACAACCTGGGCAAATTGCGTGAGACGGTGGAGACGCCCGACGCGCGAATCTACGTGAAAGGTCTCGAGAAGAAGAAATGGCTGCAGGAGATTCTCGGTGACGTCAACGCGACGATCGTGACCGTCGACGCGGAATACGAGGACGTCGATCGGTTGGAGTCTCTTCACACCGATCGCGCGTTTCGCTGCCGGCGTCACCAACGGTGCTGCGCCATGGAGAACGTGATGAAGTTGCGCGATTGGTGGATCGAGCGACGCGAATGTTTCGCCAGCATCGATTCCGCAAATTGAATTACTTTATCAATTTGTGTAAAAAAAAAAAACGTTATATATTACTGGTTTAATATAAATTCATTTTATTAACGTATTAATCGTTTTATCTTATTGCGTTGTTCGTTTTTTTTTATTTTGTATATATTGTGTTTAATCGTTTATTTTTTTTACTCCATTGTATCATATATATC
>NW_020220649.1:0-422 GCF_003070985.1 Temnothorax curvispinosus | reverse complement strand
ATTTTTGTTGTTGTCACTTAAAGCATGCGGAACCCATGCTCCACACTTCTGAACCTCGAATGATTTAAAACATTATGCCAAAAACATTTAATGACATGCGGAATGTTCTTCTCTAAAAAAAAGCGTGCAAAGTCGGTATTCGAATATATCGCATTTATTGTTCCCTCTTTTCCGCGATGCCGATTGGTTCTTTCGTTATGCTTACTTCATGAGCGGCTGTCTTTGTATATGTGTGTAATGTTAAAGCTAAATAGCGCGTGCAAAGCGTGCGTCTGTAGTGTCTCATTTAAAAAAACGGCGGAAACTTAGTTGCCAACTTAATATTTTAGATAAAAGTTTTTATCCATATTTTAATAATTTTATTAATTCTTTAAATGTAAAAAAGGACATTTTACTGCAACATATATATATATATATGTTGC
>NW_020220648.1:814-1824 GCF_003070985.1 Temnothorax curvispinosus | reverse complement strand
ACCGTCAGTCACGCGGCGGCTACGACCCTGTCCGGGCTCCCCCCGCTCGAACTAGCAGCGGGGATGTACGCCAATGTATTTCGGCGTACTAGGGAGCTGCGCATCCCTAGGGGGAAGGCCTGGGACAGGGCAAATCGTATAATAAAGCTCCAGGCCAAGACGGTCCTCATCGATGAGTGGCGGGAGTACCTCGCCAATCCCAGTTTACCTGGGAAGAGGACCATCGATGCTGTCCGGCCCTGTCTAGTGGAATGGCTGGACAGTCGGAGGCACGGGCTGACCTACAGGGCGACGCAGGTGCTCACCGGGCACGGATGCTTTGGTGAGTACCTGTGTCGCATTGGAAAGGAGGCAGCCACCGGCTGCCACCACTGCGACGCGGTGAGGGACACGGCGCAGCACACTCTAGAAGTGTGCCCTGCTTGGGACGAGCAGCGCCGTGTCCTCCGTCGGGAGGTCGGAGACGACCTTTCTCTTCCGGCCATAGTGGCGGCTATGGTCGGAAACCCGACGAAGTGGCGGGCATTCCTGGCCTTCTGTGGCCAGGTAATGTCCGTCAAAGAGGAGGCCGAGCGAATCCGTCGCGGAGAGGTAATCCTGGACGCGGCGGATCCGCCGAACTGATATACAGGCAGCCCTTGGGCTCGCCTCATCCGCCTACTAACGCGGATGCCTTAATGGCCTTGGCCATATTGGCAGAATATCGCCAAGGACTCCTTTCCCCCGACGGGGATCAGAGTCCGACGGCGGGAGGTCGGCGTTCCGGCTGGCACCGGACGCCGATCCAAACCTCCCACAAGTCAACGGGAGGTGTGGCGGAGCGAGGTGGTGTCAAGCTCTGCCACGACAGATTGTTCGCTCTTAGGAGCACAGAGCTTCGGCTCGGCGATGAGGGCCTTAGGCCCTGCGCTGGGGTCATCCGGATGCTGTGTTCATCGTTCCCGGATGGCCCCTCAAGGCGCGTGTAAGGACACCCGTGAGGTTTTAGTTGGTAAAAATCCAACACTCCC
>NW_020220648.1:0-714 GCF_003070985.1 Temnothorax curvispinosus | reverse complement strand
AGGTTAGGTTAGGTTAGGTTAGGTTAGGTTAGGTTAGGTTAGGTTCCCTCCCCTCAAGGGGGTGGGGGGTTCTCCAGGGGGTGGGGGGAGTCCTCCCGGAGCCTCTAGGGGCCCGGGGGACCCCTCCACTACGGGTTTTGCGAACCCGGAGTGCCCGAGCACACCAGTACCGTAACCCACGGCATTCCGCAAGGTCTGTCGTGGACCGGGGAGTCTTTTTCAGGACTCGCGAGGCAGACTACCTCTATAAACAATTGTCCGGTTCGGTCGGGACCGTGAGGGAAAAGCCTTTGCTTCCCCAACCGGCCAGGGAGGGAGACCCGTCGGGCCGCTGGGACATATTCCCAGGTCGGGGCCGGCGGGTCTGGTCACCGGACGTAAGGGCCGGTGACGCGGAAGGTGTCCGTTGGGTCGGCGGTGGCGTGGGTGCTCCGTGTCTCCCTGTTCGTGCGTGGCGGGGACCGGGATCGAGCTTGCTCGGCCGGGGCCGGGATCGAGGTTTCTCGGCCGGCCGCCCTCGTTGCGTGCGGGCGGGGGGGGCGGGGCTCTCTCGTTGGCGTCGACCGGCGGACGGTGCCTCAGGGGTCGGGGGCGGTCTCCGGGGGTCCTTCGGGGCCCTTGGGGGGCGCTCCCGATACGGGTACGGCGAACCCGGGGATACCCGAGGGCTCGGGCAGGCTGGGCTCGTGAGGCGGGGAAGCCAACCAGCCTAGG
>NW_020220647.1:0-6859 GCF_003070985.1 Temnothorax curvispinosus | reverse complement strand
ACGTTCTACGTTCAGGCGTTAAACGTAGTGGCGACCGATATTTCATCTGAAAGTAAGATTGCATAATATTAGACCGCGAGTCCAGTTACAACTTAACCTTGCAGCCAATGGCTAGGCGAGGCCCAGTCATCACCGGCATTGAGCCGCCATTACCAATACCAGTGGCGCTCCTCTCCAAAATGGCACGCATGGAGCACGGAGGACCGACAGTGGTGCTCCGCAAACACGATCTCACGATGGAGGTGCAGCACACGCGAATGTGTATGCGCATCACCACCGCCGAGGACAAACATTCCCAAGATGGCGACGATCTGGATGAAGTCATCACCGGGGATATCGCCCGAAAAGGGATATAGGTTAAGCTAATTATAAGTACACCGCGAATAAGTCAGCGCCATATTGCGCACGGTGCGCGACGATCAGTATTACCGGGCTAAGCGCCATATTGCGCGGGTTATTTTGTGTACCGGAAGAGCGTCTTATTGCGCGGAGCCTATTAGATAAGAGATTACGCGCCATATTGCGCAAAGTTTAATTTATGTTTGTTTACGCGCCATATTGCGCAAAGTTTAATTTATGTTTGTTTACGCGCTATATTGCGCATAGGGTTAAGCGCGGCGTTGAACGCCATAGTTAAATAAAAAAAGATTTATTTTGTATAGACAAGAAATATATATATTTTCCATGCAGTATCTCCTTCATTTCCCTCCATTAAATAAGCGAGAGAATTGACGAGAAAACGAAAGAATAAAATAGAAATTTTTAACTTTGAGGTTATGAACACACTCTAGGGACTCAGAGGAAGGGATTGCCAAAAGTGGAAATCCACTTTCGACAAGAGCTTCAGCGCGAGCCAGAGAACACGATTCGGCGATCGATTCCGCGATTGCGCGCGTAATTTAAAAGTAATGCGCAAAATTCGAGATTACTTAACGCAGATCGACTCTGGGACACCCGGTAGGCACGATAGAATCATCCCCGTATCGATAGCGCACTTGCCCCGCGAAATAGCTAACCGAAAGTTTTTCGCGAGGACAAACGGCCCCAACAGCTTCGGGAGATCGAGGCGAGGTGAACGGACCCATTCCCGTCAACGGCGGACCACCGCCCCGCGAAATAGCTACCGAAAACTTTCTACGAGGACAAATGGTCCTAATGGCTCCCGGGGATCGAGACAAAACAAACGGACCCATTCCCGTCAACGGCGGACCATTGTCCCGTGAGGTAGATAGCCGAGCGTCTTCTGCGAGGACAAATGATTCCAACGGATCCGGGACATCGAGACGAAGTGAACGGACCGATTCCCGTCAACGTGGGTCGACAGCCCCGGAAACGGGCAAATGGAGCGTCCGAGAACGAAATGAAGATTACCGACGACCTCAGGGGGTCGCGAACAACAACATAGTCGAATGACATCCGCGTAGCACTAATGCCCACGAAAGTAGCGAACGGGGTTAGATGCGCGAGAAAGAACATCGCGGACATGTTCAGGGAGACAAGGGGAGTACGTAAAATCAATCTCGTCAAAATCGGACAAGTGCCCTAAGAAGTCGCGAACCGGAACACTTCCCCTGGAACAAACACGGTAAACGGATGTACTAAGTTCGAAATAATAGCCCCGTAGGGTTGGCGTCGACGTCCAACCAACGCCCCGGGAAATAGCGAACCGGAAGTGCAGTCGATAAAATAAAACCGGAAACGGGTCCTAGGGGACCCAGAGAACGCAAATGCGAAGTCGAAACTGTGGTGCGAGGCCCAAGAGGCTACTTAGCGAGCGCGTTATCCGATCGAAGCGAAACTTAATATGTGAACGCAATGACATACGTCCGTCACACCCATGGTGCGAAATCGATGAATTTTTTACACGAAATTTGTAAGATTGGAGGAAAGGAATTAAAACGAGTGTATGGCAATGCGGAACGGGAAATAAAGTAGAACAAGCGATAGCGTCGTCTAAGATAACGTAGCTTGGAAGGCGTTATCAAAGAGTCGAACGGTGATATTGTATAGGAATAGCGTACGAACAACCGCGACTAATACGTACGAATAACTATGTATGCGATGTCACGCGAATCACCCGATATATATAGGAACTTTCCGACGACGAACGCGAAAACATGTTTGCGACGAACTGCGAGCGAACACGCGTGCGAAAACAAGAAGCGCACAATAGGAACATATGATCCCATATGGCGAACGCGTGACGGCAAGCGCGAGCGATCGCGAGGAAGAACGAGCGCTCGAGGAGTCTCTCGCCAGCTACGGTATCGTGCGGACGCGTACATCTACACGCAAAAAAGTCGCCATATGCACAGACAGTGCCGAGCCCCGCGGCGAGACACTACCGCCTTTCTTTTCGAACCGGTGTCCGCCGGCATACTCACTCTCGGTGTTGAGCTCCACTGGAAAGTACGTAGCCGCCTTTACCGATCGCACACGCGTGTACCGGGATATGTATACGCTGTGTTCAACACAAGACATCGTCTGCGCATGTCTCTAGACACTGTTCTCGGAAGGAAACGTCCACTTCGATTCGCCATGCTCGTTCAGCGCCGAGAGACAAAGGTCGTGTTATGATCGCAGATGCTCTACTATCTTTAAAAAAAATGTAGAGAATACGTGTATGAATTTTATTGTTGTAATGAAGTTGTTTTTTATTTCGTATATTAAAAAAGAAATTCATTATAACAATAAAATTCATATACGTAACCTAATCGACTGTAACTTTTCAAAACATATTTCTTATACATTTGTAATACATAGAAATATAATTGTTTTTGTTTATTATTTCTTTTGTTATAAAAGAAGAAATCTATATACATATATCTACATGTATCTATGTACCGAATAAATGTGTTTATAATAAACAATAACGTTGAAAGGCTATTAACAATTGTTTATATAAAATATTAAGATGCGTTCAAAAAGTCGGAAATAATTATGTAAGCTAAACTGAGTAATAAGAAACATTTTTTATTCTCTCTACTTTTTGTAAAGTTAGTAGTTTTCGAGATAAAAAATCGCAAAAGTTGGTTAAAAATGGTGATATTTGCGTTTTCTTATAAATTGTGTTTTTAATGATAATCTCTCTGAACATTTCGAATCTCAATGTGCGACTTCAGCCATATGAGCAAAATATCCTAAAATACAACATGTCTAATAATACAAATATATTTATATACTATAAATCAGAGGAAATGTTATTCCACAATGTGCTATTTAGAAATACTGTGCTACTTCATTTCTTGTATATGGAGAATAAAAAATTACATAAATATACATCATGTAATAGTTTGGTAATTTACATAAATATTTCTTTTAAAAATTATTTATTTTTCCGTATAAACAATAATATCCATATATGTTTAATATGTAAAAAAATGCGAAATCTGTACGTTTCATAAAATTGATGAAAGCATAATATGATAAATCCATACGTCACTTGCATAATAATTAACTGAAAAGTATTTACAAATTAAATTGAAAAAAAAATTGGAAAATATTTAAAGTCTTTACCTTAACATCCGAAGCGTTTTAACGCTTCATGTGTATTTCAGATGTTCTTAGAAACAAATAACGTTGACTTTTAGGATTAAACAAATTACTTTTTTTAGGATTAAATGACAGTTTTTATTCATAAAATGCGACAATTTTCATTAACTTTATTTTACAAAACATGTCTTACAACAACAAATTGATCATTGTTTTTGTGGAACAGTAATACAGGGGTTTTCACAGGCAAGTCTTCATATTTTATTTTTTGCTTAGTATGTTCATTTGAAAGTACACTATATGCAAAGTAATGATCATTAAAACCAATGACATCGTAAGAAATATATTTGAAAAATATATTTTTATCAACTATGTTAACTTGTACAATTTTTCCGAATTGGAGATCATCAGCAGAAATATTAGTAACAATCGTGGTATTTGCTTTGTAAGTTATATTATTTATATTTACATTACTGACAACTTGTTCTGTTACTGATTTTGAATGATTATTTGAAGTATTAGTTAAATTTGCGCCGAACGTAACGTCCATATCTTTATACTCTTTAACACTACAATTCATCGAATTTAATTCATGCCTAATCGCTATTGTTTTCAAAATATTCTTATGCGAAGCACAGTTTTGCAATATTAACTTAATAATTCTATGCTTCGACTCAAAACGCATGCACTCCAAATTAACCACAGGCCCAATTTGTAACATTAATCTAACGTAATGTAACAAGAAGTGAAATTTAGGTTTTAAATCCCCATACAATTTTATATAAAGTCTTTGATGTTCCGTGATTAGCGCTTCTAATTGAAGCAAATGACATTTCGTAATATTGCACGAAGTCAAAAAATGCACCATTTCACGCAATTTTTTATAGAGCTTCCATGCTTTGTTATTGGATGGAACTTCTGTACCTACTAGAATTCCAAAGTAACGAGTAAAGAACAGCACTTCATTGGCCGACATTTTTAATTTCTGATTTTTTTTTCAAATATTGCAAACTTATTTGGAGTGGAACGTTTCCTGATTCAAAATCGAAATTAGTACTACGTAATTGAAAATTGAGGAAGTCAATCGTGAACAATTTTTCTTGTACAATTAATGTTAAAAGTATTTGGGCCATTACGTAATTGCAAACACCTTCATAAAAGTCATGCATCAAGTCTACTGACTGATTTTCAATGACATGAAAATAGTCTAATGCATTAAAAATGCAATTATCTTTAATACCTGTTTCAGCAAGATCGATATTTTTTATGTTGTTTTCATATTTTTCTACTGTTCTGAAAAGTGCGGGATTTTCTTTGCTTAAAGTTTTTGCAGTACACCCATTCACGTAACATATACGACAGAAGTATGTTGAAGAAAATGACTCAACGAACCCAAAAATACTGTTTAACCCTAAATTATCCCCGACAATTAAACTAGTTATAAAAAATATATTATACAGTTTTTCATCAATAACGACTTGTATACCACTCTCTGTTAATTCGCGCAGCTCATCAATCAATTTTTTAAAAATTAGTTTGTTTCCATATTTCTTACGATCTGTTGTATAGAACACGCTACATAATATTATGCTGTCTAATTTTGCGGCAAAGTTTGGCGGTAAACATGGAATAGTCGCATAAACTGCTCCGACTTCATTATTCCCGGCATGGCTTCCCAACGAATTCCCAGTCTCGACATCATCAAAAAACGGTATTAATGGTAAAACAATTCCAGGTTTATCAAATTTTTCAATTTGTTTACGCCATAACTCTCCTTGAACAAAATTCATGAGCACATGTTTTTCGTTTTTTAAGTATTCCATGTACGATAGCATGGCTTTAAACAACCCAGGTGTTTTTAATAATCTACACAGTGAATTATTTATGTCCACGTGAAATACTGTTACTGATTTTTCGTTTACAATAACTTTACTCCCACTACAAGTCGCTTCGCAAACTGTTTTTATACACACTTCTTGTGGTTCAAAATAAAAACCTAAGCTTTTATAAAGATTTATTCTCTTACATTCGCTATTAAATTTATGGAGGGGATTTTCGTGTGTTTTGAATACTCTATTAATTTCATGGACTATTTCGTTACTAACTGCATTATGGAGGGATTCGTGCAATTTTTGCAATAAAAAAGGATTATAACTTTTCGTTATAAAATCTTCTACAAGACTAATTACGAACTGAATATCTGATCTTGAAAGACTTAAGTGGGCATATAGATGACAAGTAAGTTTTAACACGTCTCTTTCTATATCCATTTTGTAACTTTAATATATATATATATAATATATATGTAATATACATAAAAATAAACACTTTAAACAATGAACTGACAAAAAATGATAAAATTCAATAAATGACAAAAACAAATTTTTCTTAAATTTACTTAATTGGAATTAACTGCAGACATTAAAGCGCCTAGCTTATTTATTTGTTTGTTTCCAATTATTCTCCTTTCCTTTTCTATGCAAAAAATCTGTTTTTGCAAAAAGCTCCACACATGTGGGCATGCAAGTGGATAATCGATCCTAAGTATAAAGAAAAATTTATATGCGAAATCTACTGCTTCGACAGACTTTTCAAAATTATATATAATTTTGTTGAAGACAATGTGGCAGCATTTCAAACAACGCAATGGTCCACAAAAAACAATGTATAATTGATTTTTCACGTTACATTTAGAATACTTCTTTTCTGCTTCCTTCACTACGGCGTGTAAGTCTTCATGAACCTGAAAAATTAATACAATTTGTATCTTATATGTAAATTAATTAATATATTGTGTATGACGTATTTTGTGCAAGTCTTTCTGTTATTAGTATTGATATTGTAAATATTACACGCGCGCACACACACAAACACACGCAAGCACGCACGTTCAAGCTTTCTTGCAATAATATTTCCTAATATAATTGACAATTTTTTAATTAAATATTGTATACTTTGATGCGTTAAACCTTAGTCATAAAATATTACTGTCAAATGCGTTTATCAGAACTTATTTTATAACTTCTGGTAAGATATATGTTCACTGGGTGTCCCACGACTGGCGAATAATATTGCATGTACGTATTCTACAAGACATTTTAAACGAAATGCCTTGTACCAAAATTTAATCATCATTATCACTATGGACCAATATTTATGTTTTGAGTAAACCGCAAGGGCCAACTAAAAATAATTCGCAGTAATTAAACTAGAAATCGAATCAAATCGCGGTACATGACTTTTGCTGAAAACTGTATAAAGAAACACCACCCCTAATAGTAGTAGTGGCAGTGGCAGTGGCAGTAGTAGTTTATTAATTTCTTGTAACGGATTACATTGTAAGGAATTTATTATTTTTTATCCTTTA
>NW_020220646.1:1212-4054 GCF_003070985.1 Temnothorax curvispinosus | reverse complement strand
ATTTTAGATATACCGATGAATTTAATGTTCGAGAAGATCTGATGGGACTAGCTATTGGTGCTCATGGTGCAAATATTCAATAAGCGCGAAAGGTTGATGGCATTACAAATATGGAGTTAGAAGAAATGCACATTTAAGATATATGGAGAGGTAATAATAAAAATTATTATTGCTTGTATTATTTCGAAGAATATTGTTTTATAAAAGTTTATTGATCGTTTTTATCTAAAATGTATATACATATCCGTATATATGTTGCATTATATTGGGCTGGTATACAGATGGTATTATTAGATTTTTTTTCTCAATCACAGACGCATGAAGCTGTTAAACTGTTCAGCTGTTGATGCTAGGATTCTGTATACAGAGACACGACACAATTCAGTTGTTTAAAATCTAGATTTATATATTAAATATTATAAAAAACATCTATTTTACGATTAAACTTTTCCGTTAGAAATAGTATATGCCATTAAATATTTTTTATTTTAATGAAATAATGTAATAAACGACAACTTTTGTTCTTAAATACATATACTAAGTTTTGAGGTAATTTTGTTTATTGTAATAAAAAGAATAGCGCACACACACACACACACACACACACATAAAATTGTATGAATAATATATTATATAAAAAATATAAATTATAAAATAAAGAAAATAAGATTATATGATTGATAAAAATTGTAAGTAAATTACTATTACTAATAAAATTGATGTGTTACATCTGATAATTTATACTAAGAAACGATTTAAATTCAATTCATATATGTATACATACATGTATACTCATCGGCAGGAATGCCTGGACACATATGCTTACGAAACACATATATGTATAGATGTCAAATATCAAAATGTCCAGGTATTCCTGCTGGTCAGTGTACATATATGCAACATCGAATCAAAGTCAGTCCCACTTAAATTGTGAACTCCAAGACTTTATTTGTATTCTTCTCGGGACTTTAAGATTATTAAGGGGATGCTGGAGACGTCTGTTTTACCGATAAAACTACCATTCTTTTTCTACTTATGTAACGTGGTATTGATTTGACGAAATTAAAAATGCTTCTCCATAATTGCATTACATACATTAATGATTCAAGAAAACTTCGATTTTATATAGAAAACGAGAAAAAATTACGGAATTACAGATTTCCTTACCTACTTTTATCCTAATATGGTGTCTCGAGTTGCAGCGATTGCCATCAACTCATCACAAGATGTGCTTCATATAAGAGATATATCATTGATATGAACGTGGAAACGAGTTTCTTTGAATTGCACAACAAGAAAAATATCGATGAATCTTCAAAATCGAGATTAGAAGTCTAATATAAGAGTACAGTGTATATGACGATTCGTGCGTATGTGTGCGTGCAATGTAGGTGTTATCCTTGTCTATATCTATGCTAATACGGCTCTGTGATTGATTCATAATATCTTAAGATTGTATTTAAAACGGTCTTAAATATAAGAACCGATTATATGATGAATACCGACCAAGGAATCCTCATTTCTCAAGGAAGGATTATGGGCGGTATTCATAGTCGGATCTTATATACAAGATCGTCTTAAGTTTGGTCAAAAGCATTTTCTTGACGTCAGTTTTATCTTTTTTTTAAATTTCTGAGCAATTTTTAAAATTTTAATTGTTTCTTCTATTTCTTTTTAATAGATTAAATTTCTATGTGACATAAAAATCACGTGTAAAATTTAATTTCATGATAAAAAATTAAATATAATTTGTTTTTAACCGACTTCAGAAAGGAGGTTCTCAATTCGGCGAGCATGATGTATGTGGGTATGTCTACGATTTTTTCTGAAACTACTGGACGGATGCGGTTTTCACTGTCCTATAGAGCAATCCTTGCTCCGGAAAGTTTAAAAATCCATTTGGACCGAGAAGTGAGCTTTGCGAGTCGAATATCTCGCACGTAGTGTTGCCGCTTTTCCGCGTGCGTGATTGGCTGGCGCGGTCGAGATTGACGGCGATCGCGAGATCGCGGCGAGTTTGGCGAGTTTCGCGTGTGTTAAATCGTGCGACGTGCGACGTGACGTGTGTTCGCGTGGTGTCTCGCGAGGTTAGTAGGATTTTTTATTATATATAATCCACTATTATGTATAATATATGGGGATAATATTGGTAAATAAATATCTTTTAACGCAATGACGTGTGCTCGCGTGGTGTCTCGCGAGGTTAGTTATATTTATTACTTGCTCGTACAAATCTAATCTAAGGTATACGTTACAGTAACTATAGATTTTTTATACAGATTTATCTTTGAAATCATATTTTATATATAAGCAGATGTAAGTAATAATTACTGTTTTTGCATTATGTAAAATTTGCCTTATTTTAGATATACCGATGAATTTAATGTTCGAGAAGATCTGATGGGATTAGCTATTGGTGCTCATGATGCAAATATTCAACAAGCGTGAAAAGTTGATGACATTACAAATATAGTTAGAAGAAAATTCATGCAGAGATTAAGATATATAGAGAGGTAATTATAAAAATTATTATTGCTTGTATTATTTCAAAGAGTATTGTTTTATAAAAGTTTACTGACCTGTTTTTTATCTAAAATGTATATACATATTCGTATATATGTTGCATTATATTGAGCTGGTATACAGAGCTTATCAGATTTCTTTCTCAATCACAGACGCATGAAGCTGTTAAAAAAGACCGATCTATGATAGGAATACAGCGGTAACCTAAAAATAGATAAGTGACAGTGTGACAGTCGTGACCATCGCCGCGTGATAGATGATAGTGATAGTGAAATATATATTGACGGCAGGGAGCTGATGCCGAGGAGATCTTTAAGAA
>NW_020220646.1:0-1112 GCF_003070985.1 Temnothorax curvispinosus | reverse complement strand
TATCCAAAATCGCACACGTACGTATATATGCTGTCTTGTAAAAGTTGTAAAAGTTAAGAGAACGAGAAAGTGATCTGTATGCACGTGTGACATGCACTATCGGGCACTATCGCGTAACAAAGATTTCTCCGAAGAATGTTTATATTGTACTTTACTTTTGTTAGCTTGGATGCTTCAAATGTACAATATCGCGTCTTCAAAATATAATAATTCTCAGACACTGTTGAAGAATAATTGTCTAGCCAAGAGGTCCTCTTATAAATGTCCTCCTTTTCTCTCGTTTTCTCACGCAGGAACATTTTATATTCAACTATATGGTATACAATTTTGCTGCTGCCGATATATTGACCGCAGGGAGCTTATACCGAAGAGATCTTTAAGAAGGAAGGTGTATCCAAAATTGCACATGTATGTACGTATATGCTGTCTTGTAAATTGAAAAAGTTGAAAAGAACGAGACAGCGTTCTGTAGCACAATTTATATTGTAGGCAAGTTATGCTAAAATATTTGTGAATTGAGTTCCTATTATCCATTATTATGATATAATTTTTATCAACAATATTAGAGGAGTAACGAAAATTAATTTGATTAAATATTTAAAGCAATTGAGAGTTTTTAGCATTAAGTATTTCCATTTTCTCATAATATGCTTAAAAAATATTGCAGGGGCTTGTGAGTTATGCGAAGCAATTGATACTATTAAGGTTCATTGGTCATATGAAGTTTGCACACGTCAAACTTGACATCCTAAAGATCACAATGCATTCTGAAAACGATACTGTGCAGGTTCGTTGGCGTATACGTGGTGTCACAGGCTGGAAGGTATTTTCTATGTTTTGGAAATAAAATTTGGAAAATACAACATGCCATAATAAGTGCTAACCAGGAAATGTAAGTATAATCAGTGCTATAAACATTCCTTTTAATAGTAAATATAAAATTGTTTTTATAAACATTAATTATATAATTAATTCAAGTTGTCTATTATTTGAAAAGAACTTGATTTTTAGTTTTGTTTTGTATTCTACCTTCAGAAAAAGATAAAATAATTTAGATTTCCTAACATTAATTTTGTTTATGCTATTGGAGACTAAACACTTATTATAAAATT
>NW_020220645.1:0-4648 GCF_003070985.1 Temnothorax curvispinosus | reverse complement strand
AAAAAAATGACTGCTATATATGAAGCAAGCGTATAGCATTTATTGCTGAAATGAGAAAACGCGAAAGTAAAAACGGGACGCGTATTATATAGTGACGCCGCGCGCGGCGCGGGCACTTTTTTGGCGCGTGAAGTTGCCCGCGCGGAAACGAAGCCGCCGCCATATTGATTACGTTCTCCTTCCATTTCCAGAAGGCGGCTGACACGGAACGGATCGGCTCCCGAACGAGTGGCGTCGCGGCTCATTTTAATCGGTAAGTATAACACATATTAACCTTGTATGCGTTATATTCACTGCGGTATCTATCGCGCAGTATAGATTTAGAGCTCGGGTGTTGATATTTCCTGAAAATACGTACGTGTTCCGCGGTATTTGTTCGGCCGAAGGCGCGCATCGCGTCGCGCGAGCAATATCGCGAAAGTGACGATCGCATTTTTGAGTGTCGCGAATATTTGCACGCTATTCGCTAGAAAATATGTAAAATAACAATCGACACAATCGTAATAATAGGCGAGCTTGTAATATTTGATTTTTAAGTTTGGAAAATTCATGATCACAAAGGTGAGAGTGGGATGCTGGGATGTGTAGCGAGTGTAGCGACGCCGCGCGCCGCGGCGCGCCTATCGGCGTGAGAAGTTGACCGCGCGCGAGAAACGAAGCGCCACCGCCATATATTAATTACGTTTTCCTTTTCCAGAACGCGACGAATACGAGACGGAGACGGATCGGTTCCGGAACGAGTGGCATGACTTATTTAATTGGTAAGTATGTAACATGCATTAACTTTGCATTTTACATTTATTGCAATATCTATCGCGAAGTATAGATTCGGCGCTCGGATATTAATATGATAATCCGTTCGAATGCGTATTTCGAAAGCCTTTATTGTTCGACCTATTGTAATATCTATCGCGCGAATCAATCTAGTGACGCCGCATCGCTTTTTTAGCACCCGAAAAACCTTTTACGTCATCTTACACAGATATACATTTCGTAGCACTTTTATTTGAAATATCGTTGATATATATCGAATGTGCCATAATTTCTTCTACATTTATTTCTCCGCTGTCGCAATATAATTAAGTACGCGTCGCGTGTGATTAATATGTCGAGAGTATCATACAAAGTATATGATGCAAATCTATGCGATGATTGTATTGTAGTGATTACTTTAATCGCGTTCAATTGCAATTATTTGTTTCAGGAAACAGATGTGAGTGCCGAAGGAATAACAATGCGGAATGAAGAGAAGAGCCGAAGGAAGCGAGGACCAATATGTAACAATTAAATAGTGAGGTGAGCATTTCATAATCTATAATCTTCTATTAATTGTTACTGATAAGAATAAATATTTATTCGCAGTATTGTTTTCAGATCACTGTGTAATATAATAATGTATTGCATGTTTAATACATTGTTTAATAAATAAAATATCTTGGATCATATTTTGAGATTTTTGTAATATTTAATAAATTATTTATGGACATAATTATTATTAATAAATATGTATAAATTATTAATTGCTAATATATCTAAAATATTTCTAAATAATTAAAATTTATAATAGTTTAAAATATATCTAAAAAAAACATAGTTGATATCTAAAAAAAACATTTTTTATTAAGACCTTATTTTTTTATAAAATATTTATTTAAATTACGAATAAAGTAATACTTGAGTATAAAGTTGTTCTTCCATATATTTATTTTAGACATTATTTTTATTTGAATTTTTTCGTATGTCACAGATCAGTCATCTTGTATATGTATAACTCGTCTATTGTGTAATGCAAGTAAAAAAGAGGGTCTGGATGATAGAACTCGAGAGGAAAATGAGGAGGTCTATGATGAGAACTATCGATGTGCCGGCGGAACAACCTTGCGGTAAGCATTATTGCTTACTTGCGTAACATTAGTTGTTTTATTATAATAATTTAAAGATAATAATTAGAGAAAAAAATAATCTGAAATTAAACTTATTCCTGTACAGATCCTTTTGAAAAATTTATAATTATTTCGATAGATATTTAATTAAAAAGCCGTAACAAAATTCTATGCATGTAACAATTATCTTTTGAATCATTGATTATTTTTGAGCGCCGTTTTAATTGAATCTTATATTTGTATTACAGAATTATCGTAGCTATTGCTGACAACTCCGCTGTCGATCGATGAGTGACAAACAACGAAACAACATTATTAATAAGGTAATAAAAATTGTATAAGATTATATTTACATATAATTATAATTGTACTAAAAATAAATACAGAACTTCATGGATCCGTTATCTTAAAATAAATGGGCTATAAATGTTTATGACAGATATTTTATCTTGGACTCGTTTTGCATTACTTATTAATTTAGTGTGCTAATGTGCTTGAGGCTGCACTCGCACAGTTACACAGAGAAAGAATAAATAGAGAGTAATGATTATTTAACTATTTATAAAAATAGAATTAAAATCAGGACCAAATACATTAAAAAATTATTAATTATACTTGTTTCAAATACATTAAAAATAATATATCGAATTTGTTAACTTAAAAGAATGTAGAAATAAATTTTTTTTTTTCTAGACAATAAAACTCAGACAACAGAAATCAGAAAAAGATACTTATATCTAGAGTTGTATCTTACAATTCATAAAAATAAATAGTTAAAGAGCTTATTTTTCTAAATATTTTTTTCGGAAAACGTATAATTATTGAAATAAAAATGTCTACTTGAATAATAAATAAGAAGTTTAATACGCATAAGAATTATTTAATATTAAATCATTTATTATTTACATGTTTCAGAAGAAAACAATGCGGAAAGTGTCGCATTAAGGGAGCTGACAACCCGAGAGGACAGCCTGAGAGGAGGAGGAGGCCTGGGAGAGGCATCAGGTGCCAGCGGAACAACTTTGCGGTAAATATTATTTTTTATTTTGTATAAGAGTATTTTTTTGTTTATCCTTTTTGTTTCACCATAATTTAGAAATAATAAGTTAGAAGAAGAGGAGTAATTTAATAGTTTACAAAAATTGATTCTTGTAAAGATTTTTTTCAAAAAATGCATAATTATTTAAATAAATATCTAATTAAATAATGAATATAAAAAGTTCGATGCCATAGAAATTATGTTTTAAAATATTGGGTTTTTTTAAACACCGTTTTAATATGAATTTTATATTTGTATGTTACAGAATCAACGTAGCTACGTGGCAGATATAATTCCGCGGTTGCGCATCAGGGTCGGTGAGTGATAAATTAACATATTTATTGTAATAACAGATGTGTGGCAATTAAATTGTTAAATATACGTATCATATGATTTAGAAATGTATGCAATTTGATAACAAATTATTGCTTCTTAAGATGAAAATTATGGGCATAGCACGGACATACACCAAGACTTTATTGGCAGTGCCAGAAAATGTATATGCCAAGTAGTTCCAATGTTGAAAATAGGTGCGAGTGGCATATCAAGCAGTCCAGTAAAACGGTAAGAGCCTAAGTACAGAATGGCTGATTCATAATTTTAAGACAAATGTTTTATGTTTTAAATCTTTGTTTTTATAATAGTAACACACAATACTTGTCTTGTGTGACACAATAAGGTATATTGTGCGTTACTAAAAACAAAGATTTAAAGCATAAAATATTGTCTTAAAATTATAAGTCAACCATTCTGCTCAGGCCCTAACAAGCAAAACGCCGCGGCGCCGGCCGGCGTAGCCGCTCTCAGGTTTCTTTCTGGTTCCAATATTCACTGTCGTTAACTAAAAATGTTTAGTGTACGTGACGTAACTATAGATTTTATTGAGAGTGCATATTGGAACGCAACCTAGAGAGAAGCCTTTTCTCTGACGAGGGGCCGATTTTACTATCTTCGGTTAACTTTATCGGCCAATTAATTTTAAGAATTGCCGCTGTATATAAAGTTTAAAACTGATCATCTCTATCCTAATTTCTTGGCTGTCAAAAATCTATATTGCTATTGCCACGTAGAAGCATTGCAAATGTTTGAAAAGCACGTGAGATTGTAGTTTTTTTCGAGTAGCTATTTTGTTGCGAGACAGTTTTTGAAGTTTACTGTTGATAATTCTGGGGATTTTTAATCGGGGCCACTATTTCCAACGTCTGTTAATTTCTAACCGACCGTTAACTTAAGAATATGAAAATTTAAGTTGGATATTTCGAAAGTTGACGGTCGGTTAGAAGGTGGAAATACTGGCCTTCGGCCGATTACGTTAACCGGAGGTAAATAATGAGAGAACGTTAACATTATCGATTGTCGATACAAACTTTTCGACCGTCAACATATATAAATATCTGAACACCTTTATAATACGGCAATAGTAAATTTATGATTTTTTATTATATAAATGCTTCATAAATAAGCATTTATATTGATAATTTAATTGTTATATTATTATTTATATTGTCTCGCAAAACTGCATTTTTTTTACTTATCACTGTCATAGATATTTAAATTTGAACGATAAATAATATACACATAATATATATAATTTCAAATAAAATATTAATTTATTAAATTTAAATTTTTTGCAATATACATTTATAATTATACTTTAAAATTTTTTACATAAAATATAATTTTGTTACAAAATTTTCATTATTGTTAACATCTGTTTCCTTCTGCA
>NW_020220644.1:0-4929 GCF_003070985.1 Temnothorax curvispinosus | reverse complement strand
GGTGGAATTACAGCACTGTCTTCGTTATTTTTATATTGTTCCGTAGGTACATCTTGCATTTTTTCATCTATATTCGGTGATACTTCGCTGATTGAAGAGGATTCTGGTGCATCACTTACTACTGGTGTTGAATAAGAATCAACTGAACCTGTATTAAAATTCGGAGGAATCACTGCGCTGTCTTCATTATTTCTATATTGTTCCGTAGGCACATTTTGTATTTCTTCATTTATATTCGGTGAAACGTCGCTGATTGGAGATGATTCCGGTACATTACTTATTGTTGGTGTCGAGTACGAATCAACCGAATCTGTACTGAAATTCGGTGAAATCACAGCACTGTCTTCATCGTTTTTATATTGTTCTGTAGGCGCATCTTTAATTTTTTCATCTATATTCGATGATACATCACTGATTGAAGGAGATTCTGGTATTTCACTTACTGTTGGTGCCGAGTACGAATCAACTGAATCAGTATTAAAATTCGGTGGAATCACAGCACTGTCTCCGTTATTTTTATATTGTTCCATAGGCACATCTTGCATTTTTTCATCTATATTCGGTGACACTTCGCTGATTGGAGGGAATTCTGGTACATCACTTACTGTTGATGCCGAGTATGGATCTGTGTTGAAATTCGGTGGAATTACAGCACTGTCCTCGTTATTTTTATATTGTTCCGTAGGTACACCTTGCATTTTTTCATCTATATTCGGTGATACATCGCTAATTGGAGGGAATTCTGGTGCATTTATTGCTGGTGTCGGATCAATTGCTTCGGTGTTGAAATTTGATAGCGTCATTGTGCTGTCTTTGATATTTTTATACTGTTCTGTAGTTACATCCTGTGTTGCTTTATTTAATTTTGATAATATGTAACTGCCCGAAGAGAACGGTGCCGTGTCAGTTGTCTCACTGTCCACGTCAGCATTTGCACGATACTCCGGTTTGATTGAGGTCATAGAAGTCGTGATAGAATGCGGTGCATCATTGAGTTCTGTCGTTGATGGCGTGATCCGTAATCCTAATAATGACGATGATCCGTTCTCCTCGTTTTGTCCTTCGTCAGATGCTTTTTGCACAGAATCAGGCAGATTTGGAACTTGGCTGTGCATTATCTCTTCGTCAATACCGTCAGGAACTAAAACTTCTTTGACTGAATCTGATACATCCATATTACTTTCATTATTGTTATTCTCTAACAGTGTGCCTGTTACACTTCCAGGGGTAGTAATAATATCATCATAAATTTTAGAATTTACATTTTCCTTCTTTTCTACAATAGGATTGTCTACGCTGGCCGTATTTTCTTCGAGTATTTCAGAAGTTTCTTTCACATTTCTTTCTTCAGCTTCATTGACACTTGGAGATTCCACATTCTCGCCCGGCGCATCCGGAACACAGACTGTATCCACCGAGTTATTGTTCTGGCAGTCCGGCACAATGTTGCAGACTCCTCTGTCCACTTGATATCCCGTGTTCTGTGGACATTTTAAAACGCTCTGATAGAATCGATGTCCGTTCGTTTCGCACGTGTAAAACATAGAACAGTGGCCGAGCACGGGAAATCGGCCGGATCTCGTGCAGCTTGGCACTCTAACGCGATCGAAATACATGTAGCTGTCCAGTGGGATAATATTGGGAGTTAGCTTGCTTGAATCGTAGTAGACACATCGTTGGAGACGATTGTCGAAGATCTGCCCGCTCGCACACTGCGCTAGGATTGATTTACCGCGTTTGCAGATGTGATAATATAAAGAGCTCTTGCAATGCGGCTTCAAGACGTTGAGGCCACAGGATCGTCTGTTTTCAACGTGAAGCACCTTGCCGCCTCCTGGCACGCCCAGACAACGTCCTTCCTCTTGATCATAGTACTGATTTAACTTGCAACAATGTATGCTTGCAATAAAGGGCTTAAGTGTTCGTCGACGCCGGATTACCTGCAGTTCCACAGCGTTTCTTTCTGTATCATCAGTGTACTGCAAAAATTATTCCTTCGATATAAAGATTAACACAGTAAAGTGAATAGAATGCTTAATAAAATTTACACCTTATTATTTGAAAAATAAATGTAATATATAAAAAATAATATATTTGCAATTTATTTTTTCTTTTAATATACTTCGAAATTTCAACAATACTTCTTTTGTTAGATTCACAAACTTCTCTTGAAATGTATTCTAGTTTTACTCTTTTCTTAAAAATTAGATGTTTAGATACGAATTGCATTATGATGATAAAATTGCTCACTCCAGAATTGCTCGTCGAACGATATACTATCGCAATTAATAGTAAGATTCCGAGCGGTAGAAGTAGAGTCTTCATAGTTGAAGTCATCGTACGAAGCGGCTCGTTTCTCAACCGACGTGCCGTCCCGAATACCGATTTAATGAAACGCGTCCGTCTTTTCAATCATGAGGGGATAACTTTAAAGAGCTCGTCGTGGAGGTGTGCAGATTTATATATTTTCATATCGGAAACGTGCCGGTTAATATGTACAAAAGGCGAAGTGACAATGCATCTTCGGTCGGCATCGTCTCAGGATTTCCGAGAACGCGAGATGTTCGTGCGCGAAACGCCGTTACCGAGCTGCCCGCACGAAAATAAAGGATAATAATGAACGCTTCTTGCTTTCGCATTTATATCAGAGGAACGAGAGATTGGGAACAAATGCGGGATCGCACGAATCGAATTACGTCGGTGCATCGACATTACAAAGTATAGCTTACAGTCTCGCGATAAATCGCTCAAGGCCGACTGAGTCATAATTGCGGTATTCGGCAGTTTGATATTTGTGTTCCGAGAAGAACTCCGGTCGGAATTGCAATGCATAATGAACGACGGAGAGCCTTAGAAATAAAAACAAAGTTTATTATTTAATTATATCAATTGACAATACGTAAATCAGTAGTAAATCTTTATATATACAGTATTTTTCGTTGAGAGAGACGAATATCTACAAGTTAACACGTTCGGCTTATCTATTAGAATAGAATACAAAGATTAATTTACATTGAAATATATATAAAACGAAATAGGACTCCACTCTAGGATTTATACATCGTTGCTCGCGACAGAAGCAGAAGCTATTATACAATTATATATATATATTTTTTAGAGAAGTCGTCATTCATGCGCTTCGGGTATGCCGGTTTCTCTCAGCAGTCGTATTGTGGCACTCTGTACGTAAAATTGTTGCTCCTTATGATGTTTATTCCGGCACCGTAATATGGCATCACGTAGTGCGAACCGTCCGCCGGCCCTACGATTTGCGTGGCTATCAGAATCACGTCGGCGAACTGGCCAAGGAAGAGAAATCCCAGCGTGCTTAGCTTGAGCAGGCCCAGGGCGGGATATCCGAGGTAAAATCGATCCGCGCCGAACATACCGAGAAATATCGACAGCAGCAACGACGTCTCAAAGGAATATCCATTTCTGAAAGCGATAATTCTAATGTAAATGTCCAAAAATCTTATAACAAACCTGAGGTACTTAATTATGGACATCCAAAAGTCACACTTACGTCCATTTGCATGGTATATCCTTCTTGAACGTGTTATTCTTCGTTTCTATGCAGATGAGGCGATCGGCAGCTAGACACAGCACTGTGGAAAACAAGAAATTACGTTTAGTTTCGTCAGAATTATAATTTCGAGGATTCGCTCGCCCGCAAACCGTTATTTCCGAATGTACGACAATATGAGAGAAAACATCACAGCGCAATGCAAAACGAAGGGTTACGAACAAAACAAAACAACTGCTCCAACTGTCTACGCTTTACTTTTTTTTTGGAACGCGGAAAAATACGTGTCTGTCTCGCTTTATAAAAGTATAAAACGCCGAAAAAAATATAAAGGTGCGAAAGTGCGAAAGAACGTAACGCGGAGGAGAGATTGAGGTTAAGAGACACCGAGAGATTCTTGTCGTTCGAGAGGTAGAGCCCGCCTACCTTTGGCCTTGTTCTCCTTGGTGCAGCCGCGCGGCTGCTGCGTCTTCGGATCTATGAAATCATAATCGGGATGAGGACAGATGTATTGCCCCATTCGTAGGTTATTGCAGTCGACCTCGTACGTGTCCGCGCCATCGGACAGCGCGATCACCGGGAGGAGGACGAGCAGCCCGCTAAGGAGTCGCGCCGAACGGGACATGCCGTCTCATTTTACGCGACGTTACTCCGGCAACCACCGCGACATTGCCCGTCGCTTCCCACGATCACGAGACGACGGACGACGACGTTTGCATCCTCGTGTTTTGAAACGTCAGTCGGAGTCGGAGAATCGGAGACTGCCCGACTGTCGGGCTAGCCGTTCCGCGCATCGACGGAGTCGCCGCCAATTGTCATGCCCATGAGACGGTTCTTCAAACTACCCGCTGTGGATAAAATTACCCTCGCGTATGATAACAGCGAGAACCGATATAGGCACGTCACGCTGAGACACAAAATATTATTCCTGTTATTAGGAGAGCAGGACAGCAAGGAGGAAACACGAGATTAGCTGCACTTCATAATCCAACTTTTGCCTTATTAGTATCCTTCACTGAGAAAAAAAATTGTTAATCTCAAGAAATATTTAGTTCGATACGTTCAACTAAACATTTTAGTTAGTTAACTAAATATTGGTTGTTTCAACAATTTATTTCATTTCTTTAATCAAGAATTAATTAATTCAACTAATGTTTAGTTAACTAACTAAAATGTTTAGTTGAACGTATCGGACTAAATATTTCTTGGGATTGACACTTTTTTTTTCTCAGTATTGTAATAGCGACATTCAGCCTTCGATAATGAGAATTTCGGCGGATAAACGTAAAAGAATAAACATGAGCAATAAATGAGCATTTATTACAAAACCATGCAATGATTTAAAATTTTAAAAGATTGTGCTTCGCACAAAGTCAACAGAAACGAATCGCTGTTGGAGTAGGCGC
>NW_020220643.1:0-2740 GCF_003070985.1 Temnothorax curvispinosus | reverse complement strand
TATACACATATAAACATATAATATATTTAATATATTGGTAAAATAGAAATACGAAAAATTGAAAACTATGACATAACTTTTATTTAAACTTTAAATTTAAAATTTGAATTTGACTCATATATAACAGAAATTGTGGATTTTATTAATTGGTTTAAGATATTAAATAATATGTATCCTTTATTTAAAACGTTTCAATTATATTATAGATACACTTTTCTTTCATGATTAATTAAAGTTTAATTTGAAAGGTGACAGTATGTGGCTATGTTGAAAATTGATTAGAAAATTACGGCATAACCGCAAATTGGCCCATACATGCTTTAAAATTAAATCCTCGCGATAAAAGCAAAAATATATTACAGCGAACAGCGAGTGACAGAAATTACTGTATAGTGTATACTAAAAACATATACTATACTTACATTTTCATTATTTTTAATATTACTCTTTTTTTGTTTTTTATTTACAGACTGCATATTTAATAGGTCTGTTACTCTGTTTTGATATATGAGAGGAGGTTTTTTTTCAAAGTGTCCTCGGTTGAATTGATACATGAGGTTAAGGGTTAAGGTTTGTGACGTGACAAGTCGCGTCTCCTTCCCGGACGGGCTCGGCCGAGGGGAATTCGGGGATGCCTCCTCGTTAGAGCGAGAGGAGGGCGCTTGCGTATAGTAATTGGTCTAATTAGGTATTAAGTTTTTAAGGGATCGCCGGTGGTGACCGGACTTCAGCTGTAACGGCCGGGGGCCGCGACGAGGAAGGGCAGAGGATTAAAAAGACGGCCAGGGGACATGGCTGGAAGTCGGATCGCCCGGACCTCCCCGCAAGCGCATGAACGTCGCCGGCCGGAATTCACCCCGCACTCGGTCGTAACAGCGGCAGTATATCGATCAGGAGGACCCCAGATCACCCACGAGCGAAATGCCAGTGGCACAAGGGTGCAGAGGAGCGGCCCAGGGAAAGGTACCGCCCTGGGGCCGTCACCCCGAGGGGGATGCCGGCAGACGGGGCCGAGGCCCGGCCAGCCTGACCCCGAACGCCGATCCGATCATCGCGGCCCGGACAGCCGGGTGAATCGAATAGCCCGCGCCGAATCGGAGGTGATTGCAGCGGCGTCGCCGGAAAAGGAGGCGCGCGAGAAGCTGAGGCGCCGACGAAAGCGCCCTGGAATGGAGTGGCGCCCCCGGAAGGAGCGGCGCACGTGCGGCCTAGGCGCAGGAAGCGCTAGGATCGGCAATCCGGTCGAGCGACACGCCACAGCGCAGGCGCGGGGAACCGGCGCGATCCCGGCAGGCTATCGTTCCCGACACTGTCGTGCCGGCTAACGAGCGAGGAGCATCTCCTGTCTGACGAGCTGCCCGGACTACCGGAGGGACGACAACGATTGTAAGGTCACCACTCTGGCGTCCCCGCGTTAAGAGAAGAGGGTTCGCTCGAGGCATCGGCCCGTGGCACACGTTTGTTACCGAAGTTACGCAGGATACCTGTGTACCGCGTTAGAGCGTGCGATGCCTTGCGCTCGCCTTGAAATAGAGTCGTGTGGAAAAAGTGCCAGGGCCTTGCCGAGAGTGAGCTCTCGAATGCGTAGAGACCATTTGCGCCCTCCCCGCGAGCACCGCCACGGCCGACAGTCGCGTGGCGTTGAGATGTGTGAATCGAAATAATCGTGTCGCGTTTATGTAGCGTTCCGTCAAATTAATGTAAATAATCGTATCGCGTTATTCGTGATTGTGTCGCGTTTCATTGTGCTAGAGTTTATGTCCGTAATCGTATCGCGTTTTGGCCATATTATTTGAGCTCGTAATCGTGTCGCGTCCTGGCCATATTAACGAGAGTGATAATGAGAGTGAGGTCTTGGGTGGCGATAACGGGAGCGAGTTGTGCGGGTAACGGCGAGCCGCGAGTGGTCATGTAATTTGAAGGGCACTCGCCCTCGTATTTGAGTAACGCATCCGGGCCCTCGAGGACAGCGAATATTGGTTTGGCGGGACGAAGAGATCGACGGGATCGGTGCGGGGCCGCGGAATCTCCGTGCTTGCGAGAGAATTCGGGATTCGCGTGGCAAGCCGCGGGATCGTCCGCGATACGAGTCCTTATTTCGTGTTCGGGGGCAATCGCCGGCCAGCGTGGTCGACTCGGCGAGATCGCCCATACTTTTTGCGTCGCGCGGAATCGAAGTGGCCCGGGTGTGCGTTGAAGGAGCCGCGGAGGGTGCGGCGAGCGATTCGTCGGCCTCGTGGCGTAAATTCATTGTGTTGAAGCCAGGTACCGCGATACCTGAATCGTCATTATTTCTGTTAAGCTTTCGTGTGTCCGTCTGCGTTTATCTGTTGCGTTGAGAACTTCGCGTGCATTAGTCTACGGTGTTTCATGGTCGACATTACTGCGTGCCCTTATTGCGTATGCGGCATTCGTGCGTCCGCCTCGCCTGCATTGTTGCGGTAATACGAGACTCAGATCGATTATACATCTTGATACTGCCTGACTAAATATATATTTTGTTATTATTATTTATTTTCTTGTGAGTGTGATTAATTGTGTGACGCCTCTCTCCGAATTCCCTGAAAGAGCCCTACGCCCTGAGGTATTGCCGGGAATATCGCGTCGGACATATTAGAGTACGGTGGTGCGATCCGTCGCACCTGGCGCCCAATCTTTTGGTGTCGGAATTAGTTGTGCGTGCTGCCAGTCCTCGATAGCCCTCCACCGGATTGCGAGACCGGGGGAAAAAGCGTCGCAG
>NW_020220642.1:195-1483 GCF_003070985.1 Temnothorax curvispinosus | reverse complement strand
TATTTAAAAGTAATTTATATAAAACGCGGCAGTTTTGTTAATATAATTTGATGATCTTTTCGCGAGCTCGGTGCGTGCGAAGTGTGCGAGTATTTCCTCAAGCACACTAGCACAATCACAATAAATCAATAACAATCAATAAATACAACAATAAACAAATGATACCAAGATTAAATATCTGCCCTAATCAGTTTTAGCCCATCCATTTTAAGGCAACGGATCTACGAAATGTAATATTTTTATACTATAAATTATTGTAATTCAAGATATGTATCGAGATATATTTTTGCTCTATATTAGATTATTCGTAGATTCGCTACCTCAATAAAGAAATTTCTCACTGACTCACCGATCCGATGCGCAACGGGCGGAGTTAGTCGGCCGCGTAGCTACGGTGATACTGTAAACATATAAACATAAAAATCATATTAAAGAATCGTTCAAAATGATCAATATTTTAAAAAATAATTCTTACGCGTCTTTAATTTGTCTTTCAATAAAATATTTAGCGATACAATTATCTATTTACCAAAAAAGATTTTTATAAGAATAAAATTGTAGATAATTTCTCTTTCTCTAATTCTTAACTTATCGAGATAAAACAAGTAAAATAAATGAGAATTATATTATGCACATAAGAGATGATACTCACCCCAAAGTTGCTCCGTCGGGGCCCGATGTCTCTCCCAGACCTCCTCCTCCTCTCAGAACGTCAGGCCTCCTCCTCCTGCCGCACAGGGCGCACAGGACACTCGCGAGAAACACTCGCGGATAAGAAACTACAATCGCGCGCGGAATAATTTTAAAATTTCATTAAAAGTCTTTCTCGCGCGATACTGTACGGCACTCCCGTTTAAAAAAAGTCCTTTAGTCCGATTACTTGAACGGCACTCCCGAAGCAAACGCGACGAACCGGCTGCGGTTCGTTTATTTAATTAATTCGGCGGACGAGAGTACGTTAACTTCCCCGTCTTTGAATTTTTACCCAAGCAGAAGAAGAGTTTTGCTTCGGTAAATGCGAAGATACTCCTTCCCGCGCGTGGATATTTTCTGTAACATAAAAATAATCGAATCGATTATAGTATATTGTGTACCAAGGGGCGAAAGTAGCACACGATGGGCGCAATAAACTGCGCGCTGATTATTTGTCGGACTTGAAACACAGCTATCGTTGGAACATTAATATTTTTCACAATAATTTCTTTACAGTTTTTTTAAATAATTAAATCGTGCAGATTTAATTCCGGGGAGGGAAGGGTATTAATGTTCCAACGATAGCTGTGTTTCA
>NW_020220642.1:0-95 GCF_003070985.1 Temnothorax curvispinosus | reverse complement strand
CTTCTTCTGCTTGGGTAAAAATTCAAAGACGGGGAAGCTAACGTACTTTCGTCCGCCGAATTAATTGAATAAACGAACCGCAGCCGGTTCGTCGC
>NW_020220641.1:0-1710 GCF_003070985.1 Temnothorax curvispinosus | reverse complement strand
TAAGAAGCTATTATCACTTGGGTTTAGAATAGGAAGACCCTTGAATAGGAATACGAAGATACCACTTGGGTTTTATTTCTTTAAAGTAGTTGCATAACAATTATCTTTCAAAGCAATATACATATTCTCTTTACAATTGACGCAATTTAATTTAAAGATTTCACATCTTTTTTTGAAATACATGTCATTTGAGTTAAGTTAGGTAATATAATTTTGTAAAGAAGAAAAAAAATTTCGCTTAAGTTAGATTTTTGAATTTACAAAATACATTGCGTGTACTTGGCACTTTTTTTACTTTTTTTGAAAAAGGTAATTTTGTACTGATATCACCTATTTTGTAGTGTTAAGCAAGGATCTGCAAAACATTTTTATTTTTTATTTTTTAATTATTTACAAAATTAGCAATAACAACAAATACATAAAAATTAATAATATTTAAGTAAAAGTAAATTAACAGAAATAGAATGGTTTGTTCCGCCAACAATAATCAACAAGAAACGTTTATTAGTTTCGACTTCTAATGGCAATATAAATTGAAACGTTGCTACGTTTCGACCCCTCGGATCGGGTCCTTATCAAGCAATCTAAATAAAACAAACAATCTGGTATAACAATAATTCGGTCAGCAGGATAAAATTAATAGTCAGGAGAACATATTATAGCTAAAGCGATACCTGGTAACTATTCCTTGTCACAAACTTAAACGTCGGCATTCTCGAAAATTTTGCCCGAAATAATCAACTGATCGCTAAAAACAATGGTCAGTGAGCAATGTAAAAAAATATGCAATTAAAGGCGAGCAGAAAATAACTCACACGTGTAAGTCGGTGACAATGGAGAACGCATTAAAAATATAAACGAGTGACCACTGCAATAAAGCGTTGTCAGTATTGAAATTTTCTACGAAACAGAACATTATCGTGGAGCGACAACCAACGCGTGTTAACATGTCGTAGTTGAGAGGTATACTGACTGTTTTCGGTATCTGACACATTGTAGGTTGTTAGAATAAACAAATATGATTTGCATGATATTTACACCGATGAAATTACTTTGTCATAAATCGGATTTAAGTTTTCTGTATCCTTCTTTAAATTTATTGTTTTCCTATGTTTTTTAATTAAAAACATTTCAGCAATCTCTCTTTTTTTAATATTTTTTTCTTTATGGATAGTGTTGGTTTCCGACCATTTGAAATTGTGACCATACAAAACGCGATGTTTGCTCACAACCGAGTGATTGCTGTCATGCTTTTTGATGTCATTTTGGTGCTCCTTGATGCGTGTCATTAAATGCCGTTTGGTCTGTCTGATGTATACTGCATCGCAGTCGTCACAGTCGATCCGATATACAAGCTCGGTCTCATTATCTCTGACAAGTTTGTCCTTTCCTCTCTGAATAATTCCCTCGAGTTTTTTCGGGATGGTATATACAGCATCGAGGTGAACTGTGTTGAGAATACGTCGGATATCCTCGCCTACACCTTTCACATATGGTACGGCAATGCAACGTCGCGCATCAAACTTATTGTGTGTCCCATTGATTCTATCGGTTGCATTCGCGAGTGTTCTGAGCCTGATATTAATTTTTTTATTTATAACTTCTAAGGGAAATGAGTAAATTATACATTTCTCACAAAAATTGAAGGAACACTAAATTTATTTTTAAAAATAGGCAAAATTCGAGCAGTTGTAACTTTGTTAAAAATGA
>NW_020220640.1:0-1180 GCF_003070985.1 Temnothorax curvispinosus | reverse complement strand
TTCGAAGGAGGATAAAATAAAGGTACATTTCATAAATTAATTTTATTTTAAATGAATGCAAAATTAATTTTGAATAAATAAACTTATAATAAAGTTATAATAATCATGCAACAAATAATTTGAAATTAATAAAAATACTTATCATTATAATAACTTATTATTCATTTATAATATTATAATATTTTAGTTTATAAAAATATTAAGAATTTTGGTTTAAATACTGTTAATAAGTCTTTAATCATGACTTTAGAAATATGATTTTAAGATAATAATTTTTTTTGCAAATAAAACGAGTTAATTAGTTTAGTTCGTAAAAGTTTTGTTTTTATCGCAGCTTATTAAAATCGTGTATTTTAATAATAAATTCAACTTTGAATTATTTTCAGATCATGAACGTACTCAATCAAAGGAAATCGAAGAAGAATCCGATGACGATACCGACAACACCGAGCTCACCGATGATGAAAATAAAAGTTTATCAGAAATTGGAAGTTTGATTACAGATTATCCAAATGAATAAATTAATAATTTTAATAAATAAAGTTAATTGATTTTTTATACTTATGCGTATACTTGCATAATGTTGAGTACTTTAAAATATAGTTTTATTGAAGTGAAACTTCTTTAGGCACGGTAGTGAGTTTGATTCGCGACACGAAAAAGTGTAACGGAAGTGAAACTTCTTTGGTACGGTAGTAAGTTTGATTGTGCGACACGAAAAGTGTAATGAAAATTTGACCAATAGGCGTACGGCGTTGGCGAGACGGTTCTTCTTCTGGCACGGTAGTAAGTTCGATTATGCGACACAAAAAGTGTAACAAAAATTTGACCAATAGGCGTACGAAATGAAACTTCTTTGGTACGGTAGTAAGTTCGATTGTGCGACACGAAAAGTGTAACGAAAATTTGACCAATAGGCGTACGGCGTTGGCGAGACGGTTCTTCTTCTGGCACGGTAGTAAGTTCGATTATGCGACACAAAAAGTGTAACAAAAATTTGACCAATAGGCGTACGAAATGAAACTTCTTTGGTACGGTAGTAAGTTCGATTGTGCGACACGAAAAGTGTAACGAAAATTTGATCAATAGGCGTACGACGTTGGCGAGACGGTTCTTCTTCTGGCACGGTAGTAAAGTTCGATTATGCGACACGAAAAGTGTAACAAAAATTTTCGACCAA
>NW_020220639.1:0-1031 GCF_003070985.1 Temnothorax curvispinosus | reverse complement strand
TTTGATAGGGCTCAATCGACGCGGAATCGTTTGGTGGTCACGAATATCGCCATTAAAACGTTTGGTGGTCAATGGTTTTCCTAAGAAATAGAAAAAACCGTACTCTCACGCCATTGGTCGTATGACTCCGTGACGTTAGCTCGGTAATTTGATGGATAAACATTATTTATCAATCAAATTGACTTTCATACGGCTCAATCGACGCGGAATCGTTTGGTGGTCACGAACATGGCAGAAATACAAGGGTATGCTCATACCGTGTCAGACCACTGCGCATTCCCACCACTTTTGTCTAAGCTTACGTCATATTCGTGTAGCATCGGAATGAATCGGATGTACTCGGTGATTCGCAATGGCTGCGTTCGCTCGGTTCGCTGTTTATGTCGAGTAATTCGTTTGTGATTATTACAGTGTACGCAATGACGTGTAATGTGAAAGGGTGTGGGAACTATCTGGCAAAGACCAGAAAGATCGAAGGAAATAAAATAAAATATTTTTCCTTCCCAAAGGATCCAGCACTGTGTAATAAGTGGCGTCAAGCATGCGGAAAAGAAAATATTTCACCAAAATATGGTATGTACTTTTGTATAGTAATAGTTGCTTTCCATTTACACTCAAGTGATCTGAGTCACTCAGATATGTGAGTATTTTTATACTCAGGTAAGATATGTCATTTTGTATTTACCTGCTTATTTTGGTGACAAAGCTATCGCATAATAATAATACCGGTCTCATAATAATAGCCTCACTTTTAATGTGAGTTTATTAGATTCATTAAAGCACATGGTCTCTGTTGAGGACGATTAGTTTTCGCGCTTCTCGAACTTTCGCGATCGGAATGCTGACACGAGGTCGGCACGAGGCGGGCCGGGATAGACCAAACCACCCCTCTCTTATCACCTGTGCTCCTGCTCCGAATTCTGTCGCAGATATCAGCTACCGGCGTGCGAGTGTGTATCGTCTTCAGAATAAATGCGACTTTCATACATAACGGTCTGATTTCTCTGTGCTACCCTATCTCTCGCAACCGT
>NW_020220638.1:0-2277 GCF_003070985.1 Temnothorax curvispinosus | reverse complement strand
TGTGCGCAATTGTTAAGATACGGATATTACGATCACGCCGGATTTGTATAAAGATTGATTCACGGATTGTCGTGGCGCATAGACCGGTCGGTTACGATCGACTTTGTTGGCTGTCCCTGATAAATCGGAATGTATATCTACACGATATCTAAATAGAATTAATACACAAATGCAACGGTACGTCCTTTATGTAATGTTAGGAATATTTCGTACACCGATTACGGACACGGAGAGGACTTTACGACGAGCTTTCTGTTCACCGTGTGGCACGTGCGGATATTTACTCATTTCTCGTATGTGTAGTCAGATGCAACTAACAGAGAGAAATCGCATCTCGAGGAAACAGCGCTCTTCGGGCTTATCCGTGTGCATCCAATATAAAAATAAATCCGTGCAGAAATAAGCGTGACGTGCCAGGCGTTTGGTACCGTTTTTAGTGGCGGACTCTTATACCGGATTTATCATACTTGCAGCAGATTATTTATTACAATAATAGAATAAATTTTACGAGCGACTGTAAAAGTAATTGCTATATATCTTTCGTAGGTATATACACGTGAGAGATCTACGCAGGAACGTATATATCTTTAGCGAAACGACTTTCAGGTACTACATCGCAATTTAAATACTCATGACAAATGCTATTAATTTTTATAATTGCATTAATTTCAATGCCAAGAATTTTCGCAGGGTAAAAGAGTACGTCGCTCATATTTCAAACAACTCCGTCAATTATCTAATCTAGCGGCATATAGTCATCTGCTTCCCCGACTATTCAAATCGTCGAGGCGCGAGAAGCTCCGTTGGTACAAAGCGTTCGACGGCGTTTAGAAACGTGCGAGGTGGACTCAACGCTATCTAGTGGTAGCGCGCTAATAGACGAGCGGTCAGCGAACGAGGAGATAAGGAAAAAAAGAGAAAGAGAGAGAGTGAGAGTGAGAGAGAGGGAGACCGTCGTCCGTCAGACCGTGTAAACTCCGTGGGAGGACGAGAGGAGTGGAATTGATACGAAGGAGAGATACGCGCCGGGATCGAACCGGAATATCCAGGAATATCCGAGCGATGCGCTGACCCGTGTCCTTCACGACGGATCTCCGTCTTCGTCGTGGTCGGCGAGATCGGCGCGAGACGTCCGGTGACGTTCGTTCGACCAAGTGAGTGAGCATCCCTCCTCGATCTTCGCGATCGCTCGATGTGTGCCGTCGACACCCGGGTACCGACGGCTCCGTGTCTTCATCGCTGGCGCATTAATTGGATCGGTCGACCCGCGTAATTATCCTAGATACAGTTTACGCGGCGCGTTGCCTCTCCGATCTGACACTCGCATCCGAACGTCACGTTACACGGTCTACAAACCGCTACTCCAATTAGAGATTTCCACCGTTCAGTTTATTTGATTAACTAAGCCGACTAAGCTCGCACACGTACGCGCACGTACACGGTTATCCGTTAGATAAGACAAGTTCTGTTTACGTGGAAAATATTGGCAATTCAATGACGAGAATAGCACGAAATTGGTCTCTTTTTGTTCTATTTTTAGGGAATTAAAGGGAATAGATGGACTGATTTCCGTGCAGTATTTTGTAATGTCAATATTCTCTGCTTTGTGACATCAAATTCTCATGACGATGTTCATAAGTGGTTTAATTGTTGTAGATGTAATTGCACCATAATGGTATCTAGCATCTAAATGCTGCTAAAGGAGGAAGCAAGAGTTAGCAACATGACTGAAGGTTGGTTGTTTGAATTCTATGCAACCATAAATTTAGGAACTAATGAGTTTGCATTTCTGTCGCAGGTGCAGAGACTCAGCCAAATGCGGGAAATGAGCCCCAGGCGGGTGAGTGGTTGTTTCATTGATAATCTATATGCACGTATATGTTTCTTAGTATGTAACTGTATGTATAAAGTTAAATGTCAAGATATAATTGAGTTAGTATCCGTTAGAAGCGTCTGTTATAATACAGAATAAGGCTTCATTTCTTAGTTTCTTTTATTATGTGTCTTATTATTCAATTAAAAACATATTTTTTAATCATTTAATAAATGTTGACATATAATATATATTATAATTCAATAAAATATTTAACAGCTTAATAAAATTTATATTGATTGATATTGACAGAAGGAATTAAGAACATTTTGTGTATTCTTTACATATAATATGTCAAAGTAGTTCAAATGTATATGAAAATGTTTTACAATTTGTCAATAGAAATATATTTCCAATGGATAGAAATGACAAGTTTATGTTGTGCTTTTACAGAAGCCTTAGAA
>NW_020220637.1:1531-2402 GCF_003070985.1 Temnothorax curvispinosus | reverse complement strand
GTAGTTTTTAAATAAAAATAAATGTAAATAAATAAAAAAATGTAAATAGCAGTAGTAATAATAAAAAAAAGTTAGTACGCGCATTGTACTTGTTATTTTTCTTTTATTCCTAGCAGAATTATATATAACTTTGCGTCCTTAAATATCCTTCTGGGCGTCTCATTTTCTCATAACCGTAAGAATCAAGCAAAGATTTATGTCGATTTTCTCAGTCTTTTGTCATAACAGATTAATTATTATTGTTCTTTTGTTTTATACTCTCTGCAATATACAAAGTGTTCCCGGTTTTTTCAAACTAGCAGTATATTCTATGAGCAGAAATAAGAAAAAATGTTATATAAATATAGGTCCCAAAATGCTTTATTTGTTTATAGCATAAATACAAACTGTCTAAGAAACAATTTTACATGAATTATTGCTCTTTTTCTCTACACCTTCTGCTATATACAGAGTGTCCCAGGTTTTTCCATACTAGCAGTATGTTCTATGAGCAAAAATAAAAAAAAATGTTATATAAATATAGGTTTCAAAATGCTTTATTAGTTTATACCAAAAATACGAATTGTATAAGAAATAATTTTACTTGAATCATTGATAAACGGAAGTCCTCAGATTCCCTGCACGTAAACCATACACAAAGTAAATATCCGTGTGTTTTTCGTTTGTAAAAACTCGCGGCATTTTGAGATAATGTTCTACATAAGGTATACTGCTCTCGTTACTAATATTCATACAAGTTTTTATGATTATTTTAATAATTTTCATAATTTTAAATAGCAAGCTTGCAGAATAGAAAAAACAAATAGATAAACATAATCGAATAGCGTGTCACACGTATGGCAAAACCCTTATTATTTTTTCAATATTCCAA
>NW_020220637.1:0-1521 GCF_003070985.1 Temnothorax curvispinosus | reverse complement strand
TTATCTTTTAGGCTCTTGAACGCTATAAATCACAGATCACGAGCAATGGAAGCCTTTAGAAGAATTATTTCTTATTTTGATGTATCTATACCAAAAAAAATTGGATATAATTAAACAGCTGCCTCTTGAAATATCCAACATGATTTTTGGCATGTTGGACAATCCATCTTTCCGTACGGTTTCAACGGTGTCTGAAGCATGGGAAACGATATCTATGGACGAACGGAGACGCAAGCTCCGTCTTGCGAAATTAAATGTAATGAAAATGTAATAAAATGTAAACCTGTAAAACGTAATAAAATTCTGACGTTCAAATTCAATGAAGGAAACGGCACATGTTCATGGGAGGGGGAAGCGGAGTGGGGGGAAATGGGGTGGGGGAAAGCAGCCAATTAGAACGCGTCATTTTCGGGGTAGCCAGGTGACGGACAGGGAAAGGAGTATAAATAGCAGCATCGACTGCGGAGCTATCGTTGTCTTTTAGGCTCTCGTAAGCTACAGGTCACAGATCAGGAGCAATGGAAGCCTTTAGGAGAATTATTTCATATTTTCATGTATCTATACAAAAGAAATTGGATATAATTAAACAGCTGCCTCTTGAAATATCCAACATGATTTTTGGCATGTTGGACAATCGGTCTCTCCGGTCGGTTTCAACGGTGTCTGAAGCATGGCAAACGATAGCTATGGACGAACGGAGACGCAGGCTCCGGAATGCGAAATTAAATGTAAAACCTGTAAAACGGCAACCTGTAAAATACAATAAAATTCTGACGTTTAAATTCAATGAACGAAACGGTAGGGTTATTAAGGTAGATCCGGTTCAGCGTCGCCGATTACGCACATGCACCTACTATAGAGATAAGACAAGTAATCTGCGCCTTTGAAGAAAAATAAATGTAAATAAAAAATTAATGTAAGTAGCATATTGTATATAGCTTTTAAATAAACATAAATGGATATAAAAAATAAATGTAAGTAGCATATCGTAGTTTTTAAATAAAAATAAATGTAAATAAATAAAAAAATGTAAATAGCAGTAGTAATAATAAAAAAAAGTTAGTACGCGCATTGTACTTGTTATTTTTCTTTTATTCCTAGCAGAATTATATATAACTTTGCGTCCTTAAATATCCTTCTGGGCGTCTCATTTTCTCATAACCGTAAGAATCAAGCAAAGATTTATGTCGATTTTCTCAGTCTTTTGTCATAACAGATTAATTATTATTGTTCTTTTGTTTTATACTCTCTGCAATATACAAAGTGTTCCCGGTTTTTTCAAACTAGCAGTATATTCTATGAGCAGAAATAAGAAAAAATGTTATATAAATATAGGTCCCAAAATGCTTTATTTGTTTATAGCATAAATACAAACTGTCTAAGAAACAATTTTACATGAATTATTGCTCTTTTTCTCTACACCTTCTGCTATATACAGAGTGTCCCAGGTTTTTCCATACTAGCAGTATGTTCTATGAGCAAAAATAAAAAAAAATGTTATATAAATATAGGTTTCAAAAT
>NW_020220636.1:3620-6414 GCF_003070985.1 Temnothorax curvispinosus | reverse complement strand
TATATATATATATATATATATATATACATATATATATATATATATATATATTATTCCTTTATATATATTTATTGTAAAGTATTTTCATATATATAATTGTCAATTACATCAAAAAGATATAAAAAGATACAAATATTGAAAAAATTATAAAAGATTTGTACATTTCTGATGATAAAACAGTGATTATATAAGGTAAAACTCCCTTCTTTGGAATAATCGAATAGCCAAAACAGTCGATAATGTCAGTATTCTTCAATTACCACCGGGCCCCCGGGCAGTCACGAAAATTTACCCCAGGGTTGTCGGTCTTTAATAGTATCTCGTCGGTGCTTAAACCGAAACTTGGACACAGTTCTTGCATCGTGGACACCGGGCTTTAGCAACTTCGCGGCCAAAGTAGGAAATAAGAGATGTGTCGATAAATTATTATTACAGACGCGCTCGTAGATATATATTTTGTTTTACCTACAGACTTCTACTATAAAAGTCTGTTTTACCTTAGTAATTCACTATAATTTTATTTGAGTGACAACAGAAAACCTGTAAAAATTGATAAAATAATAACAGTTTACTATAAAATAAAAAGACTTGGGTGTAACGAAAATAAAAAATGGGAGTTATCCGCATTACTATTGAATTGATATAGAAATTTTCTAGAATCTCGAAACCAATCTCAAACAAATTTTTCGAATATTAAATCCCATTTCGAGAGTTTTAAAGTTTTTCATGCTTTTTCGACAAGTGTGAGTTTAAAGCGCTTTGAAAATAATTCTCTCCAATTGTCGTCAATATTCGACTCGGTGTCTCGATTTTCGCTTATTATTTGCTATATAAATTTGTGACGTTGTACTGCGTGCCCGTCACAGTTTTCCCCGTTCCCCTCGTTGTATTGCGCGCGTACTGTTGAGTTGTATAGGGTGCATTCGGGGAGACGCTATTAACGCTATAAACGCAAACGCTATGAACTTCGTTCGAAGAGCCAATAGCGCGACAGCAATAGCAAGCTGCCCGAACGCAGCTTAAGCGCCAATAGTATTTCGTGCCTCACCTCGAAAATAATAGCGAAAATAGCGCGAGTGATGACGTCACGCTGCCTTTACAGTGACGTCATCATCGTATATCACAGCGCCACAAAGCGTCTCCTCGAACAGTTTTGGACGATAATTGTGCTAATAGCGTGCTCCCCGAATGCACCCATAGTTTTCAGGAGGAAGCGGCCGGAGGGCCCGTTTAGACAGCGTGGCGCCATCCGCCGGTGCGGTGGGGCGCCCTGATCTAGAGGGCCGCGAGTCGAAGCCGCGAGTCGAAGCGGCGGGGGATGATCGAGGACTGTTGGGTAGACCGCGAGCGAGGACGGACGTCGAAAAGGAATTGTAGAGAGAATAAGGGCTCAGTCACAATGAGAGGAATAAGGAATAAGATAAAGGAATAAGGAATAAGGGAATGTCGCATCTCACTTCAGTACACGTACATTAAAGTGAGATGCAACATGCCTTATTCCTAATTCCTTTATCTTATTCCTTATTTCTCTCATTGTGACTGAGCCTTAAGCGAGGGCGGCGGCCCTAATAGATCGATTGAAGCCCGGAAGGAAGGACGAGATGTAACCAGCCATCCATCCCAGACATCAGGTATCGGGGAACGGCGGGCGGAGTGTCGGTATCGTGTCGCGTAAGATTTTGAGAAAGACGCGTAGGCTTGCTTGAGCGTTTCCTTGCCTACGCGCCATTGCCGTGAATCCATTGAGAGGATTATAGCTTTTCGTTTCGTTTCTACGGGTAAGACATAGCCCGCCCGCTGACTCCCCGTAAGAATATCAAAGGGGCGTCCGTTTCCTTCCGACTCGACCGACCTGGGATCGGATAGTAAGAACGGTGCGGCGCCGGCCGCCCGTCACGAGGGTGATGCGTGTCGCGGGATAAAACCTCGCTGGTCGCCTCAACAGTCCGTCGCGTTAGATTACCGTTTCGAGTAGTAGGAGATTACCGTTTAGGATTATCGTGCCTATCGATTAGGTGTAAGATATCGGCGTTTCCGTTAGAGTCAGTTTTCGCGTAGTGAAAGTTTCGTCGTGCGGGCTTTCGTGCGTACGCTTGTTCTGGGGCGTGTCGGTCTCCGGGATACGTAAAGTACCGCGCCCGGTACGGGAAGCGTGAGGCGTCGGCTTACCGGACTTAGAGCCAGCCTTCTCGAGGAAGGTGCCCGAAATTGACCGCGATATGCGAGAAATTATTTAACGTTCAGAAATTGAGAATACCGCACGCCCCGGGCTGGATTAGGCGCAGGGTTGAAAACCGGAGCAAAAATATGCTCTTTGGAGCGGTTTTGAACCGGTTTGAGTTAAAAACCGCTGCGAAAACCGAATGAATTTATATGAATTTATGGAGTAAATTATTTGGAACTTGAGATATGACCGATTGAAGTTTGTACGTTCCGAGAGAACGCTCTCTCGGAGCGTACAAACATCAACGGTTCGATTCGGTTTACAACCCTGATTAGGCGTGAGTATCACGTGCTCGCGGTGTGGACCGTACGGCGAGGCTTCGCGTTACGTTTCGAGAGCTCCTATGTTGTGTGTATCGTGAGTTGGTGAGAAACCTTGAGTTGTATTTGCGTGTATCGTTTAGTTTACCAGGAACTTTATTTGGCGTACATCGTTTAGGTTGCGAGAAACCTTGAGTTATTGTGCGCGTATCGTTTATCTTGCGAGAAATTAGTTTACGTGTCTCGTTTATTTTGCGAGAAATTATTTTGCGGGTATCGTTGATTTTGCGAGAACTTATGTTGCGTGTAT
>NW_020220636.1:0-3610 GCF_003070985.1 Temnothorax curvispinosus | reverse complement strand
GTATTGTTCATTTTGCGAGAAATTATTTTGCGTGTATCGTTCATTTTTCGAGAAATTAGTTTGCGGGTATCGTTTATTTTGCGAGAAACTATTTTGTGTGCCTCATTTACTGGGCGAGAAATTGTTGTGCGGGTAGCGTTTCTTCCGCGAGAAATTACTGTGCGGGAATCGTTTATCGTTCTACGAGAAGCCCTTATTTTGCAGATATTGCTCCTTCGGCACGAATTTTCGCGGGTAGCGGTTCCCGAGAACTTTCCGTTCGCGTACGTTGAAGTAGAGTCATTCTCAGTTATTGGTCGCGCAAAGATAGAGTAGAGTCATTGTAATTCCTATTCGGTGTGACGTGGTGGATGTGGTCCTAATGATGGATCTCAGGAATGGGGCATAATTGGCCCTACGCTAGAACTGATGGAACACATAACGTCACACTTATTTTTTTTTATTTCATCAGAGAGTCTCGCGTCTGAGGTGATATCTTTATTACGGTGTTCGGTGTAGTTCATCGCGTGTACTATTTCGTGATTGCGGGTATTAGTTCGCCGACATAGATTATTACTTTTCGCGTATTTCCTAGCGTAGATCTTCCGTGTAGTATTACTTTTTGCGTATCTCATCGAGTCTTTCTTGCGCGTAGTATTTCGTCGTCTTTACTACGGCCGTGCCGTTCACCGCAGGGATTATTTCTCGCGCATATTAGCTCATCGGCGCATATTATGATGTTTCACGCATTTCACCGCGTCGATTGTCCCTGACGAGGAATACTCCGTTGGAGTATACCAGTGCGCTTCGCGTATATTATTTCTGCGTCCGAGTTATCTACCACGCGCGTACCCTTCGAACGACCTTGCGTGGTCGGGGAACGGCGAATGATCGCGGTGAATAAATCGCTCGCGCCCTGTGAGTTGTAACGATATTATCCAGCTTGCTTTTACATTATATGTGATTTACCTGCTACTTGAGTGCTTTCTTTTGTGTTTGTTTCGCCTCGCCAATGGTCAAACCCCTCCGCAGTCAGCCTATGTAAGGACCACGACCCTCTATCGAAAATCCTGAGCAGTCGTTGCGATCGGTCAGAGCGGATGTGTCATGACGTGTGAATTAAGAGTTGTGTCGATAATTAGAGTTTATGTCGGATCTTTGTAGAGTTCATGTCGAGTACTTTTCGCGGGTTAGAGTAAACGGTGGTGTGGCCGTATCCACACCTGGCGCCCAACATTGTTTAGTATCGCTTTCGAGATCCGCTCTGTCACCCGATCATATATTTGCTACGCGATTCAGACCCGCCTTACGGGCCGGGACAAATCATATAGAGAAATAAGCGTCGCAAATTATATAGTAGTAAATGATTGATTTATTCCTGCTCATGGGGAGTACAGGAAGGACTTCCACTTCTTATATATAAATTCTATATTTTAATTATAAATATTAATTGTATTAAATAGAACTTATACAGCACAGAATCTTGTAGTTTTCATCATCGTCATATATTGCAAAAACATTGCAATTTTTGCATATTACAATGTTTCAAAGACATTGCGAAAATATGCAACATAATCCCAATAATATTATAACAATATTTTAAAAATATAATAAAAGTTAAGTACTTAAAAATGTATTTTTTAAGTATAGTATTTTAATAGTGAAGTTTGATAGAACAAAATTCCGTAATTACAAAAATTTTTCTACTTAAAAAGCAATTATATTTATAATTTTATAATAAAAAATAAATTTAATATCAAATTTTAATAAATATTATTTAAATTTAATATTAACTTTTAATATTATTTTAAGTTTTAAAAATTATTACTGAAACAAATCTTATATCTTGAAATTTGCAGTTTTCCACTGCCTATACTCTGTTAGAAAATTTTTGTAGTTTTGTTAAAAAAGGTCCTTGTTAAAATTTTTGTGTAAAATAATCAACACATGTGTAGATTTAACATATGCCTGCTATGTTAATTAAACTTTACAAATTTAAAGGGATTCTGCATCCTGTATTGCATACAGCGCATTGCACACACGGCTGTATTGCACACAGCGCATATTGCACACACGACCGTATTGCACGCAGCGCATTGCACACATGGCTGTTAAGGCTTTGGCACATAGAAAAACTTAAGCAGTAAAACCCAAGCAGTAAGCAAATCAGCCAATCACAGTCAAGAACTTAAGGCACGGCCCTAAGCGGTAGCGAATCCATACTGTTGATTTCTTACTGCTTAAGTTTTACTGCTTAAGTTTTTTTATGTGCCAAGGCCCTTAAAGTCTATCCAGATAAACTTGCATAGCTACATAACCATATGCATAAAGAAACGGATTGGTCTATTTCTTTATGCACATGCATATGGACCAATCAAATCTTGTATGCTTATGTTTATGCGCTATGCAAGTTCGTCTGGATTGACCTTTTAAGACGCAAGGGTACTGTGCGCGTGTTTGACGCTGGCGGCTGAAAAGGTGAGACATTGCGCGTAAATGGCGGCATGTGGGGCGGGACCGAAATTTCAACCAATCAGATTTTACCCATTTGGTAACGCGCGTATTTCAAACGTGAATGACTAATCAGAAATAAGAACATAGTATTTATATAGTATTTATATATATATAATATATATATTTGAAGTAAAAATATATGTGTAATCATAAATATTAACATAAACTCATATTGTACACTACTGAAAACTAATAAACAATACAATATTGAAACAATACAATAGAAAATAAAACTTACAAATAAATGAAAATGTAAGAAATATATATAGTGCTATCTAAATAATAATATTGCACATATGCTTTGTTTTTTTTCTATTTTTCTTATATTATTTATTTTTATTTCATTATTAATTGTTCTTAACCGTATATATGTTCTGGTTCTAACCAAACATGCTATGACCTCCGTTGGAAAGTTATTAGCAATTTTTGAATGAAGTATATGCGTTAGTTTATAAAAAATTTTGTTTTTTAAATTTAAGAAATCACCATGGAATAATTTGAATTTTGTATTCATTACTTGTGCAGCTGTCAAAAATTCTGCAGAAGGATGAATACAGTTTCCGCGTGATATGAATGACAACCAGTTATCACAGGGAGGCATTGCTTTGGTTGCACATCCTAGCATTGGATATTTGTGTCGAAATCGGTGTGCTACATAACCCGTTATGTAAATTAGTGCTTCTGATTTGATGTCCTGTGCTGCAATGCTGGCCTCGAACTCTTTTAATAATTTCAACTTGTTATCCTTTGCAACATAATTTGTTATAGCTGAAAAATATAACCAAAATGATGTGTAACTAAGGTCGGTATTCATAGTCGGTTTTTATATTTGGCCATCCAAATCTTGATTTGGGGGGTTTATCGATGTTTATGATTGTTGTGCAATTCGGCCGCGGAATGACTTGTTTTGCGCGTTCGTACCAATGATTTATATCTCTTATATATTATATACATATGAAAAACATTTTGTGACGAGCTGACAGCTCGAGACGCCATATTAAAAGTAGATAAGGGAAATCTGTGATTCCGTAATTTTTTTTCGTTTTTTATATAAAATCGGAGTTACCCCGAATCATTAATGTATGTGTATACTGCAATTCTGGAAAATGATTTTTAA
>NW_020220635.1:0-1150 GCF_003070985.1 Temnothorax curvispinosus | reverse complement strand
TTTGAAGTTGCATATTTAAATTCATTAAATCATTAATGACTTGTTCTTTATTTTTAATTCCATTCTTTAATTTCAAATTTTGTCTTTGCAGATCTTCATTCATTTTTTGCAATTTTTCTATCTATAAATATAAATTAATATGAATAACTTAGTTATATTTTTATCTATTAAATCAGTTTACCTTTGTTAAAAATATTTATTTTTTTTATCTATTAAATCAATGAATCTTTATTAATGTTATTGAAAAATATTAAAATATTTTTACCTTTTTTTCAAATACTCTGTTTTTATTAGATTTATATTCTAATGCAGTATGATCGCTCTGTAAATAAATTATTTCTGGATTAATTTTATATTAAATCAATTTATATTACTGCTTAATTTTTATGCATTAAAAGGCTACAAATTTCATTCATATTACTTTTCAATAATCTTAAATAAAATTTTTTAACGCTTACAATTTCATTATTTTCTATCCTATTTACTTCCTTGTCTCCTCTCTTCCCGACCTTGCTTGAGGAATACAGGTTATTTATTATATTAGATGTATTATCTAATCCAGTTTTGTTCGCAGATATCCCTCCTTTTTTTGATTTGTAGCCGAAATCGAATTGACTTCTATTTATAGTACCATCTGTACACTTTATATAAAAAATATATACATAGATTACATAAATTATATATGACACAATATAGATTTTGTATAATAAGTCATTCTACACCATGAAATATTACATTTAAAAAAACGTTTAAATATTAAATTTTACAAAATCAATACAATTCAAGTTTTAATACATTGCAGCTGTTAATTTGAAATAGATTCAAGTAAATCTTTAAAAAATGTTATTTTTATAACAGTTTGAACAGTAATAGTTAAAAAACTGTGAAACAATTAAACTGTCAAGTTGCAAAGGCCTCAAATATCATATTCTAAATAATCTAGAATTTACACGAGATTAAATTTTCATTAATATAAATTAATAAAGATTTCTAAAATCACTTGATTTAGCACAATACTTGATTGGAGTTGGTCGGGTTTCTTACGTTTACGTTTTACGTTCTTACGGCATTTTATGTGTAAAGGCCTTTATTATCAACATGCTAAGCGCCCAATGTAATAAGAATGCTTGACCGTGATTGGTCGATTTCC
>NW_020220634.1:0-4069 GCF_003070985.1 Temnothorax curvispinosus | reverse complement strand
GCACATCGCCCAACCGTACAGATTGTTCACGTCGAAGTACATGAGATACGTCGACGGTTGCGAAGAGTCGTGCGATCGCATATATTTGTTGTTGGCTCGCGCGTACCTGTTGGAGCATTGACTCAGACCGCCGCGGATACCGCGCTCCACGAACATTACCATGTCAATATCGGTGAGCAATTCGAATCGCACCCCCGTGTACTTCAGCATCGCGTCCCACGTGTATCCTGGTAGAGTGTAGTAATGCGCGGGATCCAGTCCGTAAGTGTCAATACAGGTGTCGCAAAAATTTTTGAAGATATCCGCTAGGAGAAGCACGTCCGTTTTGAGATACAGATCGCTGTACTCGCCGAGATTTCTCACGCGAAAACAACCCCAGACGTTCCGCGCGTGCTCGTAATCGCTCTCGCTCGCAGTCTCGCCGGTCAACGAACTGTAAAAGTCCTCGCGCGGCGGTAATTCCGTCACCAGCAACTTATCGAAGCCGTCGACGTACTCGTACGGAAATACACCTTTACGTGTGAGCAGGTCGAAATCGCTTTCGCTTAGTTCTGAAAATTCCGAACGCATGATTTTCAGCTTGTCCTTCGAGATACGACGCCAATTTCTCGAGACTGGTGCTGAGAAATTTAAACGAATCCACGAATCGCAATTTCGCGCAGTTTCCCCAGTTAACGCCTTCCCTTACATACTTCGTGAACGATATGTACAACTCTTTGGTGAGCGGTAATAAATCGATTCTACCCTCAAAGCTGTTGGCGATATCTTTGATAATAAAGTGGGCATCGTAACCGGACAGATTGTGAAAGAACACAGGAATAACGTACGAGTCTCTATAATTTAGGTTGCAACGCGGATGCGCGGGACCTCTGTAACGTCCGGTCAAGTGGCAGTGATCGCGCACGCGTTGACCGTCCTCCGATTTGAACGGTCTCTCGCATATGTAGCAGCTCGTCGCGCTCCAAAAATTTCGTGTCTCGTCCAACGTGAGCTCCGCCATGGTCACGTTCGTCATGAGTATCTCCTTCGCGCGATGCGCGATAACGTTGAGCTCGTTGACGAACCACGACACGCAGTCCTCGCCGCGACGAAATCTGTACCCGGGTCCAATCGCGTCGTACGGGCTGCACAGGTAGTATCCCACGCTAAACGCTCTGTGATGCTGATATGTGTATCTCTTGACGTTATCGTTGTCTATCTTTTCTTTCTCCAACACGCATTCCAGATCGGCGTAGACCACGAAGGGAAGTCGCTCCTTTCTACTGTGATCGCGAAAAAACAACCATTTGTCGTCGTCGTTCGGAAGAACGATGGCGCAGTCGTTCATCTTTCCGCAATCGACGCTGTGAGCGGACAATTTCTCTCTCGAGTGAAAGTAGTGTAAGCATCTGAAAATAAAATATGTACGATTTTTTTTTTATTCTACATACATCGCACTCTTTTTTTATACCTACCGATCGCATATGTACTTCATGTTCTTGCTCCTGTTTAATTGAGACCCCAACAATCGCGACAGATTCTTTATACACGCGAAATGACCGCCGTTCGAGTTGTTTCGTGAATCTGACAGATACAACAGATTGACATGTCTGTCCTTATCGTTGGTCAGCTGTAAAGGAACGATCTCGTCGTTGCGTCCCTTCCGCCAAGTGGTGAAAACGTTGACGGATATGTCGTTGAGTCGTTCGAACCTCGAAATTTGCCTCAGAGTCATAGGAAACTCGATCCCTTCCAAATTCAGCACCGTCGCGTAATAGGGATACGACCCGCATCGATCCACGTTCCGCAGAGCGGGATACAAAGCGGAGATTACCGCCCACGCGAAACACGCGTTGTCGTATGAATGCACGTTGATCACCGCTTTCTTTACCTTTATCCATTGCGGTATTTCAAACCAACATCCGGCGTGCATGGGATTGCACTTGTTCACGTTCACGATCAGGTTCAATATACGCGACAATGCCCAACCACTGTCGCGTTCCTGAAACTCATCCAGACCCGCCAGAGTGGCATCGATTACGTATCTGTCGTACCATTCTCGCAAATCAGCCGTAGGAAAGAGCTGACGATTTCCCGTGACGACGCTTTTCACGTCGGTTTTAACCCCCGCGACGAATTCGCCATTGAAAACTGTGTTGACCTTCAGGCACGCGTGTCTCTCGTGATTGACGCGCACTTGTTCGAGCACCGTGCGCCTCGCGTCCTCAAGAAATAATCGAGGATCGACGTGATTCGAGTTTATAACCGCACCGGTCAGTACGCGACTTTCGAAAGCCGTCTCTATCTCCGTCCACAAAAATCCTCTGCTCGGTTCGCCGTGACCGGCGCCCACCTGCGCGAAACGTTGACGCAGAGCGTTTCTCGCTCCTTCCAATCGCGCCACTCGAACGATAAGAGAGTTCACCGTTCCGGTGTACGTCGGGCGGGTTTTTTCTCGGCATCTCTCTCGCAGAGACGCGAGACGCTCTTCGCACCGTCGTTCCCACTCGCGATACGCGTCCGACGAGTCGAAGCCCGTGGCGAATTCGATGAGATCGCGATCCTCCTCCGACATTTTTTTTTTTTTTTATTTAATCGTCACACACTTCAAACTGACAACCTAATTGCGCGAGGATTAGCGTTCTCTCGCGCTTCGCGCTTATACAGTGCCCGCGAGAACGGTACGCTCGCGTTATTTCCCCCGTTCGAAGCTCTCGCCCCCGCCCCCCGTTATCTCATTCCCGTTCGCGTTCTCTTTCCCTCGCGCGTTCTCGCTCGCGGTCTCTCTCGCGCCCCCGTCCCCCGTTCGCGTTCTCGCTCACGATCGCGTATCTTTTCTTCGCCAACGATATTTAATCGTTTAGATCTTCGCGATATTAAATTTTAATATTACATTAAGTAAACGATAAACGAAGACAGCTTAATTCTAATGGCAGGGAATGGGGTGAACGGTAAATGAAAAGAAAAAATCGTTTAAACCTTTTACCATATTATATACATATTTATTTGTCATGCGGCATGAATTTTGTGTCAACAAGAATTTATACAAATAGGTTAGATTACTATGCACTTTATTCCCCTGATGGAGTTGAAAGGTCGTTTTTAGGGACGCCAACCCTTTACAAAATCATCTTACATTTACTCACTTTCTGCCGCCTAAATATATATATATTGCTTATAGATAAGTTACAAAAATTGATATTAACTCTCGATTGCGCTCTAGAATCCTCGCAGATATTTTTTCTACGATCTTAAAAGATGCAAGTTTGCATTTCAGCCATTACTCTACAACTACTACTACATCATAGCGCCGTATTCAGTCGACGTCAACGGTCTCATCCTCGTTATCACCACTTGTAGAAGCGTCCGAATCATTTGTAGGATTAGCTCCAGGAATTTTAATTTCTGCTATTTTATCACAAATTACTTGTGCTTCCATTTCCATTTCCATTTTATGAATTTCAATTATTGTTTTATCAAATATTTCTTTTTGTAGTTCACCGATGAAATCTATACATCTGTTTCTGATAAACAAAAAAAAAAACATTAATCGCGGCCGTCTGTTTGCGAGTGAAAAAAAAAAATGATTGTACTTACACATATCGGAATAAGTTCTCTTTGTCTTCCATGTTGTATTGTAATTTAATACATTTGGGCGTAATTTTACGCATGTGTTTGACCACAGCGTACACTTTCGCGGCGCTTTCCTTCATAGATGTTGCAGTAGTAGCTAGATTTTCAACGTCTTTAACTAACATGTCGCAGGCTCCCACTAACAGTTTTAAGTCCTCCATTGCAAAAAACGACTTTAACGGTAGCTCGTAAATTGAGACTCCTTATATACTTGTTAAAGAAATAATTTTTACGGTAAAAGTGTGAAAACAGATTTTATCTTCGAACGTAAGTTCCTGTTTTCCCTACATTATCACATGAAATTTTAATATATAAAGATTGTAAGTTCCTGTTTTTCCTACATTATCACATGAAATTTTAATATATATAAAGATAAAGCATCTAATTTCACATATAAGTATATATATACATAAAGAAAATCTTTCACCCGCGCCGCGATATCAATTTCCGCTTACAT
>NW_020220633.1:2529-2671 GCF_003070985.1 Temnothorax curvispinosus | reverse complement strand
AATTATCAAGTTTTTTTTAAATCCACTTTTTCTATGTGACTTAAAATCGTTTGTAGTTGTTTGTAGTGATTTTGCTTTCGTTTGTAGTTGTATCGTTTAAAAGTTACGATTGTTTAAACAATTTGCCAAGAGTGAACTTTGT
>NW_020220633.1:0-2519 GCF_003070985.1 Temnothorax curvispinosus | reverse complement strand
AAGAGTGAACTTTGTTAATAATCAAGAATTTTTATTTTTGTTTTTTTTTCATATAATTCAGAATTGTTTGTAGTTATTTGTAGTGATTTTATTTTCGTTTTTGTTGTATCATTTAAAAGTTACGATTGTTTAAATAATTCGCTAAGTGTATGCTTTGTTAATTATCAAGATTTTATACAACAAAAAACAAAAACAAAATCACTACAAATAACTGCAAACGATTCTGAATTATCTGGAAAAAAACATAATTAAAAAATCTTGATTATTAACATTGCAAAGTGTACTCTTGATGAATTGTAAAAACGCAGCTATTACTCAAACGGTACAACTGCAAACAAAAGCAAAATCACTGCAAACAACTACAAACGATTCTGAATCATATGGAAAAAAACGAAATTAAGAAATATTGGTAAATTAACAAAGTTTACTCTTGGCGAATTGTTTAAATACAACTATAGCTCAAACGGTACAATTATAAACAAAAGTAAAATTACTACAAACAACTACAAACGATTCTGAAGCACATAGAAAAAAACAGATTTGGGAAATCTTAATAATTAACAAAGTGAACTCTTGGCGAATTGTTTAAACAATCGTAACTTTTAAACGATACAACTACAAACGATTCTGAATCATATAGAAAAAATAAAATTAAGAAATATTGCGATAATTAACGAAGTTCACTCTTGGCGAATAGTTCAAACGCAACTATTACTCAAACGGCAGAATTACAAACGAAAACAAAATCACTACAAACAGCTACAAACGATTTTAAGTCACATAGGAAAAGTGGATTTAAAAAAAACTTGATAATTAATAAAGTTTATTATTAATGAATTTTTTAAACAATCATAATTTTTAAATGATATAATTATAAACAAAAGCAAAATTACTACAAATCCGGATACTATCCTTTTCCCTCGACAATAAACAAACAGCCATAAAACGAAGCCTAAACATATGGAAAAACAAGCCATTTGACTATCGAAAGGAGTGGAGAATGTTCCTTCCGCATATGTATTTCTTGCAAATCTTACCATACGGTCAATTTTACGAGTTTCACGAATACATTAAACATTATAGCACAAGTACAGAGCGAATAATAAAGAAATTTAACGCAACGCAAAATAGGTTGTCAACATGTCGCAAAGGACAGAATTCTCCATTGGAGAGAGTTCTTATTTCTGCCGCGACGGTACGTCGCCACCGTTAACGCAGAGTTCTCGGCTCAGAGACCAGAAGCCTTAAGCCCCTTGCACAATAGGCGATAGCGATAGCGATAGCGACAGCGACAAGGTTGCCGACAAAGCTATAGCTATCGCTATCGCTATTGCCTATTGTGCAAGGGGCTTTAACCACTAATTCTATTATAACACGCGAGACGTAAGATAGAGACGCTGTCGTCGCCCGCGGCTAAGCGCCGAAATGATAGCGTCGCACAAACAACTTTCACGCGCGTAAAGCGGGGAACACACTTCTGCACAACGCATAATGCGTAAGCATAAAAAAATTGATTGATCCATACACATGTGCATAAGTAAATAGACCAATCAATTTTCTTATGCTTACGTATTATGCGTTATGCAAAAGTCTGTGTTCCCCGCTTAACTATAAACTTAGCTATGCGTGCTAAAGCGGGAAGCACACACTTCTGCATAACGCATAATGCGTAAGCATAAGAAAATTGATTGGTCTATTTCCTTATGCATATGTGTATGGACCAATCAATTTTCTTATGCTTACGCATTATGCGTTGTGCAGAAGTGTGTGCTCCCCGCTTAACCCTAGAACGCATGTATCATTTTTTTGACCTTCTAACGCATGACTGGGGGCAATATCAACCCCACGCTTTATTTGATCGTAAAACCGGTCCTACAGAAATAAAGGGCCTTTAAACCTACATGAATTTCTTCGTTTTTTAATAACGAAGAGAATGGTATGCGGTAAATTTAATTTTACTCAAGTTTAGTTAGTGAAAAATCCATTTAAAGACTCGACAATAATGTCACTCACTAGCTCAGGAGCGTTTTTCAAAGTTCGCCTGGGGTCGAAATCGACCCCTCTCATGCGTTCTAGGGTTAAGTGTTGTAGCTTGTATAGCAAATTTCATAATGTCTGCACATGATAAGGTATATACGTATTGCAACTTTTTAGCTGCTTGTGCTAAATTACGCTTTCTATTTCAGCTAATAAATTTTTATGTGGTAGCTAATGACTTTTTCCTATAATAGCCAGAGTTTAGCCATGATACTAAGGTGTTAGCTCTTACAGCTAAGCTTGATTCAGCTACTGAAAATTAGCTACTAATGCAAAGTCATTATTTTCCGTCTGGTTACTTGCTTCTACTAATTAACTGTTATTGATTTTTTTATTGTGATTATTAATTTATTAATTGTTTTAAAAGAATTAAATAAATATTAAATTTTAAATCAATAAAGAAATTAGAAACTGAAAAGAAATGTTTTAAAATAAAAAAAAAATACTTTTAAAGCAGACAGTTGATTTCTATGTAAACCAAT
>NW_020220632.1:3308-4804 GCF_003070985.1 Temnothorax curvispinosus | reverse complement strand
AACAATAAAATTTATCATAAAAATATTATTAAAGATGATAAATAAAAACACTACAGATACCCAGCAGAGCATGTCAAGTAACCTAACAAAAACTCCCACATCATATCTCTTCTTAATTCCGAGATATAAATAAAAATTATGGAAATCCATAAAACACAAAAATTTTAAACAACCTAAAAAAAAAATGCCTTTAATTATCTGAACACAACAAAAGAAACCCCATATTTTTATCTCTTACCGTTCTCGAGTTATAAATTATTAAAGTTTCACATCCGCCATTTTGAATTTCCTACCCTTTAGACTTACAAAGACCAAATTACTTTTACATTAATATTTTAGTCTTTTATACATTTTAAAGCTGAAAAATTTCATTTCTAAACAAAAATTTTGACACTTAATTATTATGATAAAAATGGAATCTCTCATACCCCTAAACACCAGTAACGTTAACGCCGATTTTTTATCTAAATTAATTAAACTATTAAATGAGATTTAAATTGAACAATCACTCCATGAAAGACGAGGATAGTTTAATACCAGTTCACAAGGTGTAAGACAAGGATAGCCATAATAAATTCTTAATAAATTAAAATAAAATAGAAAACGAATAGTTTGAAATAAGAACAATATATAAGTGTATACGGAATAATCGTTAGAATCGTTCGATAGAAAAACATTTACTACATAATCATTTATTTTTGCAATTTACTTTTATAAACAATTATAAACAAATTATTGACCACGTCAATAAATATTTTTAACTTATACTTCAGATCATATATAACAATTTTTATATAAGTCAAAACCTTGTCACTTTCCTAATAAAAGCGCTATAAAATTCCAAGTGAAAAGACACCCGTTATAAGGGAAATGTCGCTAAATTATGCGATTGACATATATTTACATGTATGTAAATCGTATAGTTCGACACCGCGCGACTAAACTTTAATATATTCCGAAATAGTAATAACAAAAAAAATACCTTTCTCATACACATGATTAGCCTAAAACTTCCTCTTGAAAATAGTATATAAAACATAATTGTTAGCGATCCGCTACACCTAATTAATTAACAAAATATATACCTCCGTTTGCATTACGATCCATAATTGCCAATAATGTATACTATGAACATAAAACTCGTTCTGGTAAATACAAATTTAAACCGCATACATAAACTCTGCATTAGTAGACCTACGAAAAAGGATTATAACTTTTATTTCTGCAATTGTTTGTTTACGAAATATTTATAACAATAAAACAATGAATGTTCATAAACGAGATAATATTAGAAATTCAAAATCTCTTAAACAAAGAGAACATAATAATATCAATACGCGAATTAAGGAGTACCAATTTATTTAATTAATAAAGTGTTATTAACAAATAAATATATCAACAATAAAATTTTCCAACGCTATATTATACTTTAGTGAAAGTCTTACAATATATTTCCTATACACTCCCATCAAATTCCCAACCATTCGTGAGATATA
>NW_020220632.1:0-3208 GCF_003070985.1 Temnothorax curvispinosus | reverse complement strand
TTTATTAATATTACTATTAACAAATATATATACTTACCAAAATTAATATAAATATCGAATGTCAAGCGCCGAAGCGTTACTCACGAATTCGAGAAAGATAAAATTGTATTATGCGCAGCATAAGAAACACGAATCCGAGCGAGATGCGAGTATTGTATGATCTGAAAGAAAGAAAGAGAGAGTCAGATATACCATATTAACTGTTAGACAAAGAGAGCAATATCTCTTATACTTTAGACATGCTAATAATGACTTTAATTGTACTATTAAATTATTCTACTGTATGTAAAGTATGTCTAAAGAAATCTAAATAATATCCAACATATATTTGCACCTTTTACGATTCAAATATTAAATATTTTCTTCATGATAAAAGTCATATTAAAATTTAATAATGAAATTTAATAATGAAAGGAAGTATCGCTCTCAATACAAATCGTCGTTAGACTAGAGAATAAAAATAGAATTCAGACGAGTCACCTGTATGACTCATTCGAGTGAATCTAGTCTTCGCAAGGACATGTCGAAGCAGAACGCCACGCATGACCATATAAGGTAATGAATTTCTAGACAACGCCTATGACTCATTGCTGGCTAGCGAGCCACACCCCTAGAAGTAGACTCACATCCGTTAGGCAACGCCTTATGACTCATTGTAACAAGGTGTGGTCACCTCCCACTACCGTTTCCAAAATTGTATAAAAGCAGAATCTTTCACCCTCTCGACGGAGAGTGTGGAACGAGCCAGGAAAGGTCACATATCTTATACTTGTTCCATCCTCCCACATAAACCACTTGTATCGTAAAAGTTCTACAATAAATATCATACTTTTTATATCAAAAGAAAGATAAAGATTATTGGAGATTATTGAATTACCTACCTTCGACGGATCCAAGGAGCCATAATCTACATCGCCGACCAACAGCTAATTATCCTGGGGTTTTACCTCCTTAACTGCAAGAAAAGAACCCATCAACGGAGACGTTCTGCCGGATCGAAGCCACCTCGCATCACCCAGGACGTCACACCGGCGGAAATAACCAAGGTACAGAGCGACCAAGGTATCCACAACGGTACTGAGCCAAAAGGGATCGATCAAGGCATCCTCAAGGACACCAAAAGGCGAAAATAAAATAAAAGGCCAACACCCAAGGCCAAGTGCAAAGCAGCGGACGACGCCAAGAAGCGGACAACGCCAAAGCAGCGGACGACGCCAAGAAGCGGACAACGCCAACGCAGCGGACGACGCCAAGCAGCGGACAACGCAGAAGCAGCGAACAACGAGAAGCAGCAACTGCGTTCGACAACCAGCATCTTCATGCCAGGGCCAGCCGCAAACAACGGAGCCTGCGAGCGACCATGCGAGCCGTACTTCTAATGTAAGTCGAGAAAATTTAAAATTGTACTACGCGTGAATGTCGAGAGAAAATAGTCCTCCCCAAACGCCGATAGCCAATGCGTCGTGGTTAATCAACGAATTTTCACCACGGGTAAATAGTCCGCGCGCGACAACACAAGCGACTCTAGATAACGTTCGTGTAGCATTAGAAACGCGACACTCGGACAGCGAAACCGAGTTACCGGAAAACGTTGTTACTGAGCGCGAGTTTCCGTTTGGTGAGATTGACGAGAGTTTATTCTCAAACGACCCCATTGACCGGACGGACGAAAAAACCGCGTAGAAGCAGACCATACGTTAGCCGAACCCCTAGCAGAGTATCCTTGCGACGAGAATTTTCATTAACCTCTTACGAGAGCGATATATTCGACCCTAGCGAATACTATCGGGAAAAAGGCGAAAAGACGCGAACGGAAAAACTCCTATTAGAAGAACGCACCTACACAAACCAGCCACAAGCGCAAGTTAAGGAAATCGAAATGGCACAGTCACAGTCTAACGCACAGTACGCACCGCTATCTACGGAAACGCACGACGTAAGAGAAATATACAATTTATTACGGGAAATGCAGAAAATGCAAGAGGAATCGCGTATAGAAATGCGTGACGAAACGCGCAAATTACGAGAACGGTTAATAACACTAGAAAATAGTGCACGAAACGGCGACCAAGTAGGAGCCGGAAACGGAAGATATTCGAGCGAAAATTACGGACGGACGGAACACGATATAAGAAATCGGCGTAGTTCCATACCGAATTCTATAACGTTAAAAGAAGCACGAAGCATGATCCCTGAGTTCGATGGGACGTCGCGACAGAAATTACAAGAATTTATAAACGCGTGCACATATGCGGTACATAATATACAGCCTACAGACGAAGAATCATTAGTACAAGCGATTTTGTACACAAAATTAAAAGGAAAGGCAATGCAAAATTTTGAAACGCGAGATATACAAACATTCGCTCAATTAAAGCAACAATTAGAAGATTGCTACCAAGCCAAGCAGAGCACTACCCATTTGCAGATTGAGTTTAATACGCTCAAGCAAAAACCAAACGAAAGCGCACATGCTTTTGGGCAACGAGTCGATCTACTAGCCATGAAGCTATATGACGCTATGATAGAAGGAGAAGATCACTCCAGTATGTTTAAACGCGCGATCCAGCAAACGATACAAAAACAAGCTTTAATTAATTTTCAAATAGGATTGCGCGACGAATTAAAAATACTTGTACGTTCGCAGCGATATGCGACGTTACAAGAAGCCATAACGGAAGCGAGCGCGGAAGAAAAACTCATAGGGCCGACCGCGACAAAAACGGGCGCCTCGCTATACAAAAATAAGCCAGGATATACGAGACAGCCCCAAAATCAGAGCATGCAATGTTTTAAATGCGGAAAAACTGGTCATTATGGACGGGAATGCTGAAGCCAAGGAAACGCATTACCTAAACCTAGTAAACCTGCACAAGTAAATGCACTGCAGAAATATTGCAATTATTGCAAAAAATCGGGGCACAACCGAGATGAGTGTTGGACATTAAAAGGGCGAAACTACACCCCCAACACCAATAAATCTAGAGAAAACAAAAAAAGACAACAATTGAAAGTGCCGAACCGAAGGAAGAACGCTGACTCTGCAAGCAGCGAAGACGAGCAAGAGGAGGCGAGAGGAAAACAACCACGACCTGCCTCAGAATATCGGGTTACACATATCAAAAGTGTGCCATACGGCCGTACGAAGCCAGAACTGTTATTGTTACGTCCACCCTCTCATACGCCCGGAAGATTTGAAACCTTTTTA
>NW_020220631.1:3033-7375 GCF_003070985.1 Temnothorax curvispinosus | reverse complement strand
GTTAAAAAAGGAAGAAGAATGGGTGGAGGAGAAAGGTTTAATGATTAGATAAGTAAGATGGAAGAAGGAGAAATGGAGATTGGCAACAGTTTACGTAAGCGCAACTTGGACAAGATGATGGGTAAGATAAAATCGGTAAAAGAGGAGGAAGGGAGAGAGAAGAGATGGATAGTGGGGGCGATTTCAATGCGAGAACAGGGGAGAAAGGAGCGCTGGAGGATAAAGAAGAGGGAGCTGAAAGAAAATCAAAAGATAAAATGATAAATAGGTAAGAAAAAGGGCTGATTAGATGGGTGGAAGAGGAAGGGTGAGAAATTATGAACGAAGCAAAGGAGGGAGGTGAGGAGGGGGAGGCGACTTTTACAGGAGGAAGAGGGAAACAGTGATCAATTACGCAATAAGAGATAGAAAAACTTGGGAAATAGTGACAAGATTAAAGGTAGATTATGTGAGGTAGATTCGGATCACCAATCAGTAGCAGTACGGTTGAACAAAGGGGGTGGTGGTGAGAGGAGAGGGACAATAGCGGAGGAAAAGAGGTGGGTGGAAAAGACGGATTGGTCGGAAGAGGCAAGAGAGGAGTTTTGAAGAAAAACGGAGGAGGTAGAAATAGGTAGGGGGGCAATAGATAAAGAAGTCAAAAAGTTGACAAAAAAAATTAAGATGGAAGTAAGGTTGAGAAAAGTAAAAAGAGGGGCAGAAGAAAAGGGAGTATGGTGGGATGGGGACTGTAGGAAGAAGAGGGAGGAAATAGAAAAATTATTAAGAGACTGGAAAAGAGGAAGAACACACAAAGAAGATCATAAGAGAAGAAAGGAGTATAAGGAAAAGTGTGAGGAAAAAGAAAAAAAAGAGAAATCTGCTGAAAGAGGCAAGAGAAGCGAGAACAGAGAAGCAGGTGTGGGAAGTGATAAACAAGGAAAGGAGAAGAAGGGTAGAAATTAATAAGGAGATAACATTAGAGGAGTGGGATAAATACTTTAGGGAGATGTTAGAAGAAACGGAATACAAGCGAAGGCTTCTTCTAGGAGAGGAGGGAGAGCAGGGATCGGATGGAGAAGTGGAGAAAGAGAAGGAGATAGGATGGAAGAAAGTAGAGAGTGCTGAAAGGGCTGAAAAAAGGTAAAGCAGCGGAAGAGGACTAGATAGGAAATGAAGTGTGGAGTTATGGGGGAAGTGGTTTAAGAAAGGCGTTATGGGAGAGTATGGAAAGGAGAGGGTTTTCCAGAGGCGTGGAAGGACGGAGTAGTCGTTCCGATAGCAAAAAAGAGGGGCAAAAGAGGTAGTGAACATAGAGGGATTACGCTGATACCGTCGGCGTACAAAGTGTACACGTCGATATTAGCAAATAGGTTGAGGGAAGAGATGGTGGAGAAGGGGATGATTCCAGAAAGCCCAGCAGGGTTTAGGAAGAGGAGAGGAGTGGTGGACAACATTTACACACTGAATTATGCGATAGGGAAGCGATTAAAGAGGAAAAAGAAGGTAGTGGCTGCTTTTTAGATCCAAGGGCGGCATTTGATTCAGTGGGCAAGAAGGTTTTGGGAAGATGTCTGAAAAAACCAGAGGTGACCGAAAAGTTGGGAAAGAGAATCATGGAAATATACGAGAAAACAAGGAATGTAGTGAGGATGGAGGAAAGATACGGAAGGAAATTTTGGACAGCGAGAGGGGTAAACGGAAAAATTAACAGAGCCGATCAGGATTTGAACTTGAAACCTTTCGTTTTCTACCTTCGTAGTCTGTTACTGTGTGTTGCTTCACAATTGCTTTACCCCACATAGCAAAATGTTGGCAGTATCCCGACAGCATTTGCCAGTAAATTTGTTTCATAATTTCACAGCAAGATCTTCTTGTGCTGTGTTTTTTATTCTATCCTATTTGATTTTTATTACCTTATAATCTGTTTTATCAATAAGTATGCCAGTTTATGTTGCATCTCAATTTTATATTTAAATATAAAACTGCATTGTATATATGAGAAAAATAAAAAAAAAAAATTTAAATAGTTTTAGGACGTTACAAACATGTAAAATGATCTAATATTATCAATAATATATTCACTATTATTTAAACTGTACAATTAGTAAAAGAGATTTGGGTAAATTTTATTTTTAATAATTGCTTTTGAATGATTCGTTTTTAGCATATTTTATGGTAAAAGTTTACAATAACTTACACAGCTCGGATTACTTTGACCTTGACATATGTTGTCAAGGACATAATACTGAGTAACTTTTCCTTATAACTTAGCTTATTTAAAAGTTATAAACAAAAAAAGTTTGAAAAATATAGCAGCTATTTTGAGTATTGGAAGGCATAAATGACTAATATATATGTCAAAATAGTTTACGCATACACTTTTCACGCGAACCGAGGTTCACCCACACCCCCCCTGCTTTCGGGGGAGGTGCGGTAGCTCCGAAATAGTTCACGCATACACTTTTCACGCGAACCGAGGTTCAACCACACCCCCCCCGCTTTCGGGGAAGGTGCGGTAGCCCCGAAATAGTTCACGCATATACTTTTCACGCGAGCCGAGGTTCACCCACACCCCCCCTGCTTTCGGAAGAGGTACGGTAGCCCCAAAATAGTTTACGCATGGGTTAGTTGACGCACTTTAAACAATTAAATACTGTTAAAGCGCGTCATCTAACCTATGTAGATTAGTGACGCGCTTTAAACAGTTAAATACTTGTAAAACGCGTCATCCCTTACAGAAAAGTATTACTGACTAAATACTTAAAATCTCAGTGATTTAATACTGTCAATATTTATTTGGGAAATACTGGGAAAATACTGGTAGTGATAAGTATTATAGGTAGTGATTAATACTACACAGAACTACTGGTGCTTAGTATTGAATTACTCACCGATATTTCGATTTCCGATATTTACCCGGCATAAAAAAAATTTTTTTTTTCGAAATTTTATTATTATTTTATAACTAAATTTGTTTCTTAAGATGCAGTCTATAATTATAAATATTTTCTCGTATTTGAAAAACATTTACCTTGGTGGGATCGAACTCGGGACCTCTGGATCGTGAGCCAACTGCCTTACGTGGTAGACTACTTCTTAATTTGATGTAAGTGTTATATATAGTCTACATGTGTCATAACCAGCGCAAATATATAATTTTTCAAAAATCATCTTAAGAAACAAATTCAGTTTAAAAAGAGTAATAAAATTTTGAATTAGATATTAAAATGATATCCTCAGTACTATTTCAAAACTTGTACACTTTTATCACAACAAATTAGTACAGACTTTCATATAAAATGTATTTGTGCCTTACTTTTATCTCTTTTCCTTAATATTATTAGGAATTACCCATTATAATGTTTCTATACAAATTGTAGTACTGGTCAGTGATTAATTTCACATGGAATATTCAGTTCAGTACTTGAGTATTAATATTAAAATACTGGCCAGTGATTTATTACACATGGAATCCTTGGTTCAGTACTTCAGTACTAACATTGAAATACTCATCAGTAATTTAACACAAGTATTTATTACACAAGTATTTTTCACCTAGTATTAAATGCTTTCTCATCAGAAATTTAATACTAAGTATTCAATACTCGTCCTGTATTAAATACTACTTTCATAAATTACTGACCAGTAATAAAATACTATGCAATACTTGGATCACAGTGATTCAAATACTAATAAATACTTAATTTTAGTATTATTAATACACAAAATAAGTATTTATTACTAACCAGCTAGTAATACTTTTTTGTAAGGGATCTAACCTACGTATTTTCCAAACTTTTTTTGTTAATAACTTTTTAACGAATAACGAACAACGGCTAAAACCTTCTGAAGGTCACTCGGGGACATGACCTTGACAACATATATCAAGGTCATTGAAATCGGTGAGATCGCCAAACTTTTTTTTGTTAATAACTTTTTAATAAAAAGCGACCGCCGATTAAGTTATAAGAAAAAGTTACTCAGTATTATGTCCTTGACAACATATGTCAAGGTCAAAGTAATCCGAGTTGTGTAAGTTATTGTAAACTTTTACCTATTTTATATGTAAAAATCAATAAATGTGTAAAGTAAGGGTTTTTATGTCTTTAATTATATAAGTAAATTATGTCCTCATCAGCATTAATAAAGTGCGGTGTTTAGTTTTTGAGAAATAAAGAAGTGTCGCTTTAGAGGACCTATGTTGATATAAGCGACTTACCTCTTCACTTCTAATAAAAATATAAAAAATGTATAGTTGTATTGTCGTGAAACAAAATAAATGCGCGCGCGTAGCGCGCGCCTGTGTTGTTCTAGTCTATAATAAAAAAATCCATGTAGACGCGAGAAGTTGGCCCGTGGT
>NW_020220631.1:0-2933 GCF_003070985.1 Temnothorax curvispinosus | reverse complement strand
GTATGTATGTACATATGTGTATGTGTCGTGTGATGTGACAGCTGGCACCGGTTGCGCGAGGTTAGTGGGATTATTTATATAAATATATATAACATTTATATTTTGAATGAAAAATTGATACATCGTTTTTCTCGTCGCGTGCGTGTATGTATGTACATATGTGTATGTGTCGTGTGATGTGACAGCTAGCATCGGTTGCGCGAGGTTAGTGGGATTATTTATATAAATATATATAACATTTATACTTTAAATGAAAAATTGATACATCGTTTTTCTCGATTCTGATCAGCTTTTTTTAAGGCATAGTAAATAAATAAATATATATAAATTATATTTTACATATTAATGTCTTTTAACGTCATCTGTAATGTTTTAATATTTATTGCTTGCACGTACAAATCTAATCTGGTATACGTCACAGTAACTATAGATTTTTGATACAGATTTATCTTTGTAATCGTATATTTTATATATATATATATTGTCACGACTTTTTACCCGTTCGGGCGCAAAGCCGGATCAAAAGGGAGTTGCGGGAGAGTAGGGTGTCAGGCCTCTTCGACGGATCTCTCGCACGAACCGAATTTCTAACGCGAACGTGAGTGTTGGGCGCCAGACGCGGTATCCCGCGTCCACTAACGCGAAATTTATCACAAATTGTCCAAACGTTTATCGTAATTAAACGGCGTGCGAGAAATCGACCAGCTCGGCGTATTACTCAGGGACGAAGGTGGTATAGGGCAGCGCGAATTGTGACGGGCGACCCAGAAATTACGAACTCAAACAATTAATAACAAAAGAGATTAACATTTATTGCAGAGAAAAAAAAGAAACAATTAGCTCACGAGTTTGCTCTAATAAATTAAAGAACCGTTGATTCATCTCTCACAAAAGCGAAATCATATAGACGTGAATAATCGTGAGCGTGGAAGAACAAATAAAAAATTGCTACAACCAGGAAAATAATAACTCCGAAAACAAGTCAAAATTTTACGCGATCTCAGACGCCAAGTTTACTCCAGAAAGTACGCAGGATCGCGATTGTTCAGAATGCTGTCGCCAGGATAGCGTATCCCCGAAATACGAGGCGCAATATAACACAACGACGGGCCAATAATCAAGCCCGAACGCGACAGGTAACGCGAAATATTTAGGTTTTATCGCGCCGAGGAAATCATCAGCGCGAGAAGAATATCGTACTCAATCTAACTAATTTTTACGGGACATACGCCCTACGCAAAAGAGTACTTAATTCAACGCGAAAGAAAGAGTATTTTCCGAGGAGAATAGCGCTAAACCAGCGCGAGACTACACAACGCAATAATGTCTTGACGGATTTACAGACTAACGCGAAATAAACTAAATCTAACGCACGAGATGACGAACTTACATACTAACGCAATGTACAACTAAATCTACGCAGGGGAAAATATCTACACGAGGAAAACGCGAAGTTGACCGCAAGCACACGAGATTACTGAAACGGCGTAACGCGAAAGAATCATTCTCGACGAATAAACTACGATCACGAGAGTCGCGCGTGACGCACCGCCGGGTAATACGCGATCGCAACCACAGATACCGTAAGAATGTTCGCGAATTACCGAATCGAGATATCTATCGCGATCTCCAGGACTTTCACGCGATGAGTACTATTCACCGGCCACGAGACCATTCCAAAGCCCTTCGCTCTCGCTCTCGATCGCAGATGCAAAATTACGAGATCTCAATTACGCGAGTACTTTAGGCGAGAGCGTGGCCCGGAGGGCGGTGTCGTGGCTTACATTACTACCGTCTATTACGAGGCAACCTCACCGGTAAGATACTTCCTCGGTCGGGGTTGTCCTCTCCGCCGTCACCAAAAACCGTCGCGAGAGAATCAGGCACCAAGTGCGCAGCAAGAGTCGGTCGAGAAGTGCTCAAGAAAGCCGTGCGTGTCGTCCCGAGGGTGGCTCAAGAATGATCGCGGAAGTGCGCTCGATAGAGGCGTCGATCTAACGCCCCTAGTGGGACATGCGCGACCCTTCCGCGCGATAAGCGGACCAATTGGCGATGAGCTCGCAAGCTCGCGCGGGAGCCGCTAGCAGGGTTATCGACCGTGGATTCGGCGGGGCGTTCGAACGTGCCCTTCGCGCTCGCGGGGTCCTTCCAGGTTTCCCCGTTGTAGTAGGCAAGGCGATGACTCCCGCGGTGTCCTCTGGCTCGACTCGGGGGCGGTGGCCATCCACCCCCAGAGTCCGTCTGGCCTCGGAGGACTGCAGACAGGCCCGGCGCCGGGCCCCTGCGATGCACAGGTTCGCCTGCCGTTGCTGGCGCGCAGCGCGCGCATCTCACGTCGTCCCTCGCTTAGTAGCGGTCCTCGTAACTCGGGCTCCTCGCCCTCGACATCTCGCTTTTGGTCCTTGTGATTCCGTTTATCATCCGGCTCTCCTGGTACTCCTCGTCATCTTCAGTGTGGCGTCGGAACTCCAACTCGACGGGGTGAGGCGCCACGCAATATCGCAAGAAAAAAAAACAATAATGAATATTTGAATCGCAACGTTAATACGCCCCTGGAGATCGAAGGTTGATTCGTGAGCCGTCCTCGGGCGCGCAATCCGCGCCTTGTGACGGCGGCGGAGCGCTGCCACGCCGCGGCGAAACCGCAACGTCACAACACCCCACCCCAAGAGAGAGCATATCGGGCGCGATTGCCTCGACTTAGCCACTTGCCCATCCGGGCTCGTTACTAGGACGCTCACGCGACCGAGATCTCCAGTGAAGGGCTTCCAGTACTTGGACGGACACAACGTATAACACAAAAAAAAATCATACGATTGAAATAACAATACGATCAAATTTCGGCCCTCTTCCCACTTGCCGTAAGAACCTCGAAATTAAACTCGAAATGCCTTATTTGCCCTGTTTCCGTTTCGCTTAACGATTTGACACAA
>NW_020220630.1:0-3495 GCF_003070985.1 Temnothorax curvispinosus | reverse complement strand
GACAATCAATAAATGGAAGAATCATTTGTAATATTAAATACGTTGTTGACGATTTTTCACCTAAAACTTACCTGACCAAGCGGAGTGTCGCGCCATCTTGCGAAGGAGTCCATCCGGATTGTTGGTTATCATCGGGTCTGCTTCGGAGGAGGTCCTGGATGAGGACCGCGTGGCGAAAATCTAAAAAGAAACGACATTAATCGTAGCTCCGGCGACAGTTCTCGGGGTGACGCGGTATCTCCTATATGCGGTGACCTTGGACGGCGGTGGCAACGGTGATCCTGGGCATCAGCGATGGGGATGAGGACCGTGTGAAGAAAACCTGAAAATAAAAGAGAATTAGTTGGTTTGTTGAGCTCTTGAGGTCGGGACTTAGCGGATTGAGCGTGTGTCGCGCCATTTTGGCTCCACGTTGACACAGCCCGGTGATTGATAGTGCATACCCGAGAGGAGACGACCCAGACGGAGACCACCTGGCAGGAATCTAAAATTTAGAAGGAGTTGGGGAATCGTCGTACACGTACTTACCTTAGACGAATTGAGGAACCATATCGTCGTTTATATCAAAGATACTTACCTTCTCGGTAGAAATAGGGCAAACCGAGTGGCGACCGTTGATTTCTAAGGACACGTAGCGTTGATTCGTGCCTCCAGTAGTACCGTCCGGTTACAACCCCACCAATCGCGGCAGATTCTTTAGCCACACGAAATGACCGACGTTCGAGTTGTTTCGCGAATCTAACAGATACAACAGATTAATGTGACTGTCCTTATCGTCGGTCAACCACAAAGGAACGATCTCCTTTTTTTCGTTACGTCCCCTCCCCCAAGAGGTGAAGACGTTGACAGACATGTTGTTGAGTCGTTCAAATCTCGAAATTTGCCTCAGAGTCATAGGAAACTCGATTCCGTCCAGATTCAATTTCGTCAAATAGTGAGGGTACGCGCTACACCTATACGGGTTTCTTTAAACGGGATACAGAGCAGAGATTACCGCCCACGCGAAACACGTGTTGTTCGCCGAACCCACGTTGACCACCGCTCTCTTTAGCTTTATCCATTGCGGTGTTTCGAACCAACATCCGGCATGCATGAGATTGTACTTGTTCATGTTCACCATCAGGTTCAATATACGCGACAACGCCCAGCCACTGTCGCGTTCCTCAAACTCATCCAGACCAGCCAGAATGACATTGTTTCGGAACGGTAGGGATTTTAGAAGTCTGAGGCGAGTAAGTTTTGAATCTCAAAGTTCTGGTAAAAGTGAACTTTATTGCGTTGTTATGTATAGTGCTTCATGATTAATTTTGGCTTTATCTTATGCTGCCGCAGAAGCGCCGGGCTTCTCAAAAAAATTTAGAGCAAGAGGTTTTGTTTGCAGCTAGCCTAGCTGTTAAAGATTGATCAGGGAGGCCGTCGTTGTTATTAACGTCTACTTTCTTTCCCGGAGTTGTGGGGGCCCGATCAAGGGGTAACTCCGGGAACACAGGGGAGGGCAGGGCCGGCTCGGTCTTCGGTTTGCTGCTCCTTTTGGTCTTCTCCTTCTTCTCCGTTTGCATCCCTACGGTCCTCCAAGCATCCGGAGGTAAGGGCCTTCGTGCCCGAGGGTCACCCGGCGCTAGGCTCAGCTCTGGTGGGCGTGTGTCTCCTATGCGACTCGGGGAGGCTTATCCTTGTCAGAAGCCACCGCGGCTCTGGTGGAAGCGCCGCTCTTGCGGCCTTTGGTCGTCTCGGTGGGGAGGGCCTCCTGGCTCGCCTCCTTGGTCGTGGTCGTCGGCGTCCTCTGCTGGAACCTCGGGCAGAGTGGCCCTTTGCTACTATCACCACGGACTGAACGTGTCCTGTTCGGCGGGTGGGAGGGGCGGCCTCTTCCGGACTCAACAGCAGGCGCTGGTGATGGCTCGCACGTCGTTCCGAGGAACGGAAAGCGTATTCTGCTCGCTCCAGGTTGGTGCGGAATCTGGTATTCGTCTCGATCGCAGTCTTGACACCCAGTTTATGTAACGCCCGGAGGAGTATCAATGCGAGAGAATGATGATCCTTATGGGCAGGCTTGCCCTTATGTATGTTTCCGTTTGTATATTAAGTGCGAGTAATGACAGCCGCCCCGCGGCGACAAGTTACTCGCGCTCGCGTCGTGGGGCGGGGCGGCACCGCGGAGCGCAGAACGGGTTGCCGCTCCCGTAGGCGCGCCGTTCGGAATACGGATCCGAACAGACATCGATCACGTATCTGTTGTACTATTCTCGCAAATCGGATGTAGGAAGGAGCTGTCGATTTCTCGTAACGATGTTTTTGACGCCGATTTGAGCTCCCGCGATAAACTCGCCATTGAAAACCGTGTTGACCTTCAGGCATGCGTATCTCACGTGATTAACGCGCACTTGTTCGAGCACCATGGCTTTCGCGTCCTCGAGAAATCATTGAGGATCGACATGATTAGAGTTCATCACCGCACCGGTCAGTACGCGATTGTCGAAAGCCGTCTTGATCTCCGTCCATGAAAATCCTCTGCTCGGTTTGCTATGACCGGCGCCAACCTGCGCGAAACGTTGACGCAGAACGTTTCTCGCTCCTTCCAATCTCACTCGAGTGATGAAAGAGTTCAACGTTCCTGTGTACTTTGGTTCACGTTTTTTCCGGCATCTCTCTCGCAAAGATGCGAGACGCTTGTCGCACAGTCGTTCCCACTCTTGATACGCGTCCGACGAGTTGACGCCCGTCGCAAATTCGACGAGATTGCGATCCTCGTCCTCCTTTATATTTCGATCGCTCAAGGACGTTTCGACGCATAATTACACGTCCTCAACCACATAGTCGAACCGTCACTATCCACAGGTATACTGAATTTAACTCTTCGACGAATCTCTTTGAATCTTTCGATTTTTCTCAGATTTCCATTCGAAAACTTCCTCGGAATTCCAATCACGTAACACTTCGCTCTGACGCTTTAAGCCACTACAGTCTTCATCCACATTTCCTCACGTAGAGACAGAAAACCGATCTCTCTTCTCAAACTGTACGTCCGCGTCGCCAGATTCTATTGAGCGTTCTCCTTCAACGTGACCGCGACGCGTTCGGAGAAAATCGGCGACGAGAAGTCGTCGAATTCGACGTTGTCCGTATCGGACGGCAACGACTCGCTGCAATATACAGGGTGTATCATTTTAAGTGATTCAGCTGAATATCTCTTAAAGTAAAAGAGATTGGAAACATTGTTTCAGACAAAAGTTGTTTGGTTCGAAAGGGGACATAAGATGGTGTCATTGGTTTGACCATGGATGGTCGTTTAAAACTCACGTAAACGACACCTTTAATTTCTTAAATGAAAACCCCTATTTTTCAATGCATATTCTTGTAGCTAATCTCGAGAACTTTTCAAAACACTATAATAAAGTATTTTTTTGTTAAAAACTTTTGGACGTATAAGGCTTGAAAGTTCTAGTACTTTGACATAAAATACAAAATATCTTGTAAAACATTAATTTTTCGGTA
>NW_020220629.1:0-6895 GCF_003070985.1 Temnothorax curvispinosus | reverse complement strand
GGAGATTGTTATACGAAGAATAAACAATATGAAAAAAATTATTTCAAGTTTATCTGAGCATGCAGAGTGAAGAAATTTGCGATTTTATTATAAAAAATGCGGGAAAATCGCAAATTTCTTCACTCAGCATGCTCAGATGCACTTGAAATAAATTTTTTCGTATTGTTTATTTTTCGTATAACAATCCCCAGCTCATTTAAAAGTGGCACAGGACCGCTAAAAATTGTTATATTCAATATATGTCACGAATCTCTATAACGCGTAATGAAAACTGCGGGAAAATCGCAAAGTTCTTCACTCAACATGCTTAGATGCACTTGAAATAAATTTTGTGATAAAGTTTATTCTTTATATAACTGATCTGTAGAGTTTTTATTAATTTAAATGCAAAATGCAAAATTTTTTGCGCCGGGGCCCCGCAGAGGCCCTATTCGCCCCTGAATGCGGCTGGTTTCTGTGCGGCTAGTTTGACTGTCATATATTCTGGTGTATTTTTTTTTTTTATTTGAGCACTCTATATAGGTTTTTTATTATGGGGGGGGGGGGGCTAGCTTGACGACAAGCTGGCCCCACCCTTTTCGATCTCGATTTCCTGCTAAACGGTTTGAGCAACAAAATTCGGACTAGAGCAACAAATTAGCACATAAATAGCACTAAATTTTTTAATAGGTCCGGATTTTTTTTGCGATTGTGGGGGGGCTAACTTGATAGAGGTAAGAAGTGACGCTATGTAACATAGCGGATTCGAAAATTTTGATTTCGCAGGACGCGAGTCAATTACGCGCGACGGTACATTCTTCGCAGCGTGAAAATAAGCGCACTGTCGTGACGTCACATCGGCATTATATCGGCCGGTCAGTTCGCGTCGAAATATTTGGCAAGCTAATTAATCACATGTGCGATACATGATAAACGTGTTTTGCGGCCTGTTTTGATTAAATATTCATAGTTTCTATTTATCTTGCCCGACTCAAAATTTGGTTTGTAAAAACGACATGTAATCATACCCGCCGATCATCAGTCAATCAATCCTTTCAACAGAATGTAATATCGGATCAACTAATCTGAATATTTTATAAGTGGGCGCGATAATCGTATTCGTATGTTAATCTCTCGTATATGCTAATCTTTCGAGAAGAAAGAGCGAAACGCGTTCGATAGTCAAATCGTTACGCGCCCATCGCCAAATACGTGTCACGCTGTAATATATAGATTACTCAGATCGATCTCATTACAACGAAGGTCAAGACGAACGTCAAAGTAAGAGTGAATTCCATCGGCGACTTTTATGTTGCCTGACGTAACGAAAAGTTATTTTTATAAATTTCATCATGTTCAATATCCAGCTTATTCTGAAATTAAATGTTATACTAATGCTATAGTTCGGAAAGATAATTTGACGTGCTCTTTCAATGCAATACAATCCTGCTTAGATGTCTTTCTGCTAGGAATTTGTAAAAGTGCTAACCTCGACTCCAGAAAGACAGCGTCCGATCCTGCAAGCGGCCATTAATTCTCGATCGCCAGAGAGGTTCCTACAAAGGTTCTATAACGACACGACCGTCGCGTCGTGACGAGCAAGCCCGACAGACTCGACGCCGGATATTGTCGCGCAATTAACATTTCGCTCGTCTCGATCGTTTCTCAGCGTTACGTCATGGCCGTTAGTTTCTACCTTCTTAACGAGCTAGTAATAACCATTCGGAGTGTGCTCCTTCATTTACAACGTTTGACGAACAATTCGTTTAGACCGGCTGGGACTCTTGAGTTGGCTATACTTGGCTACCACGCTACTCGGTGCATGAAATTATCCGTCTGCGATTGAGAATTCTTGTTCACGCTATGCGCTACTGTGTTCGATTTGTCGACATTAAGCCAGTCGCAATGTTGATAAACTGGAGCAGATCGCTGATTAAGTAATGATAGACCACGGTCGCTGCGACCGTTATTCGTTCTTTGCCTCAGCAATTCCATAAGATCATAATCCGGTTGCGAAGCATCGCAAATGAATTTCATTTTGCAGGTTGTAAAAAAAATTTTGTTACTTCATCGTCGTAGCAAAAAAATTTACGATAAAGAATAAGTTATACAGTAAATTCTTACTTTATCTATTAAAAAAAAAATAAACCGCTTTTTATACACGATTATATCTATATATAAACGCATACTTTCCATAAAGATACTATATATAAATATATATTTGTTCTTTCTTAACTTTGATATATATATTTATTTAAATAATATGTAGGAACAAATATAGGTACATACTTATGATTTAAGTAGTGCAATAATTACTGATTCTAATCAAATAATTCATTAACAGATTAGAATTCATTTTGCATTATTCAGAAAGCAAGTGCGAAGTTAGACCGAATACTGTTGGGCGAATAAATATCACTGCACTATATATTTAACCGAGCTTGAATTAATTTTCCACCGCGTACAGATTCCCGTAGAATTGGCCTGCGTGGAATTTCGCTCTCGATGGCAGGCACGCGGACGGACCCTCGATCTACATATATATTCCATCGCGACTGACACGTTCAATTTGCCACGTTCCTGTGACGTGCAAAACGGCGGATGGCAGGGTGAATGGGGAGAACGAGGCGGAGCGCCGCGTTTTTTTTTTCCCGCAAGCTCACTCGCTCGCTTGCTCGCGCGGCCGATCTTCCGCGGACATGATGAGGTATAAATGATACGTGTCAACGTGCCAACACGGAGAGACGGCCGATCCCTGACCACCGTTCAACGTACAATTGCGTAAGGCAGGCCCCATTTTCTGCTTGCGTCTCGCGTCCTGGCTCGCACGGCCGGTGCGTGAAGAGATTCATGCCCTTATGCCATCGCCCATTTCGCATGCAAATGTCCGGCCGTCCGCCCGCGTAGCATGAGGATCACAATAAATAACGATCAACGGACAAATTACCACCCTACGTGATTTTTTTACGCCATGCACGAACGGCCCTCTCCCATTCTGCTTTTTTTCTCCTCGAGCCTGATACGCATGTATATGACTTGTTACATGCACGTATGCATTGCGTGTCCCTGTACCATGATATTCCATGTTACATATACACGTTACGTTAATTTACTGAGACATGATAGAAGTGCAGAAGAGATATATTATATGAAAATAAAAATGTTATATCGATAATTTTTAGATCATAAAAATTCCAGCTTCAAGAGTTAATTAATTAGATACGCGTACAAGATATACGTAAGTTGAATAATTTATCTAAAAAAATTTGTTACATTGTATATTTTAATAATAATCCAACGCACTTTCTCTTTCGTACTCCTAGAACTACATAACGCAGGATTGTTCTCATGCCGCTGTGTGTGGATCGCGCGTAGTTCTTCGTAAAATATTATTTGTAATGCCTCTAGTCTTTTAATATTTTTGTTGATCGTCGATGCTACACGTGCGGGGGCGTACGTGATCGATTTCTTCCTACCTACCATCCTTGATAATTAACAAAGTTAACAGTTGGCGAATTGTTCAAACGCAACTATTACTCAAAATTTGTATCTTTGCTTTTACTTTCATTTTCCTCGCTAACGGCATTTCGTTCAGCTGTCGATAAAGCGACAGCAGAAAGTGATAATCCTTGTCTTGGTATACACGCCTTGAGATCGTGCGTTTTCCCCACCCCAAAACGTACAGTCGACGTTTTTATTACCTGATTTACATCGCGATGTCCGATCGAGAAACGCGGTCGTTGACAATTTGACGGCAAGCGTGTGCGTTCGCACGCGATCGTTATCGAGATCAAAGGAATAAGTGCCTAACTGACGAGAAAAGATTCTCGAATTTGCGACTCCTCCGTAGTGGATGCAATCACGCGAATCACGCGATTGATCGATAAGTAGTTGTCCCGATTTTCTCTCTTTCTGCTGTTTGCATAGAGATTTTATCCCACAAAATTCAACGTCGATGAACGAATTGATGATAAACGGCGCGTTTTGATTGGCGAATAACCACTTTCGATCATATAGACAACTTTTCAATTACATTCTATACGATATTTGATGTGCTCTTTGACACGTTATACTGAATTTCTGTGGAGTCACTCCTCTTCGCTTTCAGCTTTTCCTCGAAGCACACTTCTTTCGCGCGCGCGACCTCTGTTTTTCCCCTGCTTTTGAGAAACGCGTTGTACGGCGTCGTAATTTGTTTTTGCAGAAATTTTTCGATAAATATCATTAATTCTTTCGATTCTAAATAATTCTATTAAGCGTAAATAAGAAATTTTCTACTTTCATTTCTACTCGACTTTAAAGTCCTCAGCAGTGCATATAAATTTTAAAACCTCGGAGTCCTGATCGGTTATCACTTAACAAATCACTTAACAATTTTCAGTATTATCTTCGAATCAACGTAAACATCGTTTTATTTATGTCGCAACATTGAGTTGAAATATGTCTGTCGATCTCCGATATGATCGAAAGTGCCCTTGCACTGCCAGCTCCAGAAGTGATCACACTACTTTCTCGCAAACACGGCTACGGAATGCACATGGTGCTTTTCTTCTTGATGAGTGACAACGTATCCATATACGCGATCCAACTTTGATCTTCGTTTTCTCCTAAATCATTTGTCTCTGTCAATAACGCTGGATCTGGTACGGCCACCCGTTGCGGGGAAAGATTGAACGCGTTGAGAAAATAATTCTCAAGTATCTCTATCGTCGTTTTGCCATCTCAATTTTCGATTGGCGATTACCTTCCGATTGCATAAGCACGAAATCGGTTAGATAGCGAATTTCGAAGCCCGGCTTCTTCTACATATATGTTGAATGTATCATTTACGCACGTTTAATTACATTTACAAACAACGTGAAGCATATGTTTACGGTGCCTGTTAATAATTGAAGCGACTAGAATAAATAAAACGAAAGAGAGAGAGAGAGAGAGAGAAAAGGAAAACGAGAAATTCAGAAGATTTATTTAGAGGAAAGTATAGAGAAGAAGAGAACATTACGAGAGTATCGATAGTGGTGTCAATAAGATTATAAGCTGCTCCAGTTTTGAGCTGATTAAGTCGAACGCGAATTACTACCGGTTTCCAAACCTGACACCGAGTAGTAGGCGTTCCAGAGAGGCGGGATGCATAACAAGTAAAATCGAGGGCAAGATTGATCTCAGGCAAGGCGAGCACGAACTTACTAGTCTATACGCCAGGGCGGTTAGGTTCGTGAACTTGGAACCCCACTTAAAAAAAAAAAAAAATGATTTTTTAATATGAACAAACGATTCTGAATCATGCCACCTTCTTCGTTATCGATGTTCGCCTTGCGATTACTCTTGCAGAATTTTCTTACTTCTTGTATACATTTTCTTGAATTGTTTACACTTACTCTAGATTAAAAACAAATCTTTCATTACATTGTTATTCAAAATCATCAGATAATACTTTTTATGCTTCATAGATTAATCAATTAATCTATTAGGGGTTTAATTAATGTATTATGGTATTAATTAATGTGTAGGTATAATTAATCTTATTAAGGATTAGTTATTCAATAATGTGGTGTCGCAACATGTTTATATAGAATATCAAGTATTGCCCGAATTCTTTAATTATTAATTAGTTTTTTAAATTAATTAGTTTTCATGAAAAACTAATCCTCTTTTCTTTTTTTCAAAGTTGGGAAACAAAAATTATTTTCACATCGCGAAAAACTTTACACACATTTATACGTATAATATGATGGATGATGTATGTACACAAAGAGACAACAAACACACGTTATTATTTACTGATGTACCTTCACATGGATTTCCTTTTTAATTAAAACATTGAGTACAATAATTTTAATAGCATTTCAGAATAATTAAATCTTTTTTTTGTGAATTATATATGTATTATTATAATGATTCTTATACAATCTTAATATATCTTTTTATCACTTTTTATTACCTCAAAATGTAAATTTCCACTGATGTTAGAGCAGATACGTATCACGGATAACACTTTCCTTGCCGAGTTCTCAGGGCACTATATTATCCACGACGTACTACCGTGAATCTGATAAACGTATTATATCGCGAAGAAAGTTTCCGCGATGCACTTTCCATCAAGTTCTATACCGGTGAATACAAGAATTCGAACGGTGTTGTAAGAGCACTTCCTTCTTTTCCAAACCGTAATAGAAAATCAGACAAGAAGAAAACACAGTTTACGGCAGAAGACCCTCTGCCTCAAGTTCCCACCTGAATTTAATTATTTTCGAGCGCAGAATGCGCAGATACCCGATAACAAATACGAAAAGCAGCCTGGTCATAACGGGGCGTCGCTAATGAATAAAATGAAATCCGCGCTCGCTAAGAGCACCGGACGTTCGTTATCGCGCGCAACGGCATCGGGAAAAACAAGATCGCGAACTTTCCCCTCGCGGTTTCTTACGTACATCTTCGCGTACATCTTCATCGGATCGCGGATTAATTGCGCATACGACGCGATCCGTAGGCGTAGGCCACGACGCGTGACACCCGCGGCTCACGCAGCACATGCGATTGCGTAACGCATCGGGCACGCATGTAAACGTAATTATATATTCGCGTGCGTGTGCTCACTGTTCGAGCTTCCTAGTTAACCTAATTCACCTCGCGATAGGCGGGGTATGAAAGGGAAATGCACAGGGAAAAGGGTCGAGAGAGAGCGCGAGGAAAGGAAAGGAAGGTCCCGCGTTCTCTCTCACGGGAGCACGTCGAGCTTCATACGGTTCTTAAGCCCCTTGCACAATGCTAGGCAACAGGCAATAGGAATAGGGAATAGAAATCAGAAATCATGTATAAATGCAGAATAAACAGTGACACAGGCAATAGACACAGAGTTTCCGTCGGAATTTCCGTTGGAAATTCTGCGCCTATTGCCTGTTGCCAACCAATCATA
>NW_020220628.1:0-6366 GCF_003070985.1 Temnothorax curvispinosus | reverse complement strand
ACCTCTGATGTTTTGATAGATGTCATGTAAATACAGTGCCTCACGGAACTGATAGACTCGTACCGTTACACATTTTTTTGAACATTTGTGGACAAAGATATCTAGAGGAAGATCATAGCTCATAAATATGTTTGTTTATACGTTAATATTGTGAAGGTGTTTTTGTCAGTTACACTTTTAAATTAGTCGGATTTAAATCACTTGTATAATACATTTATCATTTTTAATTAAATTTTCATCTTGCGCTAAAATAATTACACAATGCACAATTAATCTCACTCAATATGTATACTTTTACACTTGTATACAACCTGTATACAAATATTATTATTTTATTATTATTTTAATATGACATACGCTATTGGAAAGTGAATATCGAGGGAAAAACTTGAGGATAAGGAGAATACACATATATATGGACATGCATTAAATAATAAAGTTAAATTATTCGTGAGTATCAGGATCTTCTAGATGCTTATGCAATTTAATGATCGCCACTTCCTTACATTTTGCATTACCAACAATGCACGCCCATTTCATGGCTTTTAGTCTATTCAGTTTTATAAAATCATCTTCATTACGTTTTTCTTCAAATCCTATGTTATTAAGAAACTCATTGAAGATTCCTGTGTATAATTTCTAACGCACCACAGGGAAGATTAAATAACCACAAATCCGATGTGATAAATCTCGTCTAAAATTTTATTTTCATTTTTTATATTTAACATTATTATTAATCTTAACAATTGTGTCAAATATATTATTGTCAATCATGCTATTTTTACTTAAAATGATCTCAATATATTAAAAAAAATTTTTTTAATATTATTAATATATTAATCATGTCATAACAAATTCCTGCAGAAATAAAAGTAATACTTTTGTACTGTGAATATCACAGATAATCATAAGTAAATCCCGTGTCACATATTGTATAAAATATAAATATAGTTCCAATTGCAAGACCTATGTACAAATAAATTAATCTAACAGTATGTCAATTTCCTAAAACTTTCATCGTAGTAGAGGAATCTGCATATGACCGGCTCTCTCGTTGGTTTGCGCTTTATCCGTTATCATCTTGGAATTAACATTATCTGCCAGCTCCTGCTTCCGCTTCCCTTCGATAGATTTCATATATGCAAGGAAACATGTCCAGACTAAACTGCATACGCTGACGTACACAACACGATTTCGCTCCGGGATTAGGATAAAATTGATAGTTTGTAGAATTGGCCATACGCAAATGGCAATCTAGGAGGAAAATAATAATCTCTCATTAATACGCTTAATCTCAAATTTAAGAACACGTTTATCGAGGATATACCTTGTATGTCGGCCAAAACTTAATTTTGACCTCGTCAACGCATTCCGAAACTGGCTTTAATTCAAGAAGGCTCATGCCAAAGAAGAAGGAACACATAGCTGCGGGGCCGTACGTAACTTGTTCAATCAAAGCCTGCAATTATTATCCAGTGTTATTTCGTTATCATTTAGTTTCCATCAAGCCATTTTTTAAATAAATCAATTTGTCATACAAAATTGTGTAATTTAAACTGTTCAATTTTCGTTATACATATACATGTATATACATATGTGTTATACACCTTAGTGATTGCAGACTTCAAATTCGCCTTCGGCCAGAAATAAGACGCGCATCTCAGCCAGCAGTACAGTGTGGGTGCTACGTAAAGACTGCCGAATAGACTGAATCGCACGGCCTCCGCGTAATTAAACTCTTCTTTCCCCATTATCTTTTGTTGTAACAGACACGCGGAGGGCCATATAATCGAGTAGGATGCCATGCCTCGAACAATCGGGTATTTCTGCGAGATCTCGCGGAATTTTACGAATATGGTGCGCATTGTCGATGCGTAGGCTGCAAAAACATACAGATATTTAAAATCATCATTTTATACTTTATTAATAGTAACAAATAATAAAAGCAATATTATATTATTGAAGTACTATATCAATAATGTAGTCTAGATAAATTTTTGTGATTATAAAATAGGGCCCAATAAACCCGAGATAATTGAAGGATACAGACATTATCGACCGTCGACATATCTACACAATTTACAACTCAATCATCATAATAATACAATTAATTTTATAAATAAATTATTCATATTTTTTCCGATAAACAAGCGTGCTAGCACGACAGCGCACGCTGTGCTCAGCATGTCTATTATATAGGTATACTTATAATTCATAAGTAAGCATACATATTTACAACGCAAACCTCCATAAGATTGATTTTTTTTTGTCAATGTCAAAAATATTCGGGAAAAATTATAGCTTTTGAACGATTTTAATGCAGTTTAGGAAAATATTGTACAATTAACTCGATAAAAAAAAAAAAATAAAAAGTTACTGAAATGATACTGAAGAGATGTCAAAGTAAAACTGCATTTTCAGTATAAATTTTACAAAATATCAGACAATCACTTGTTCAAGTCTTCGATCAAACTCTAATCAATTTAATCGACAAATAGTTCAGCTGGCAGAATTGTTACAGCAAAATTTCCGGTCGTACAATTCATCGTCCTTAATCTTTAACCTTATCTTCTATGAAACAAACAAAAAGAAATTAATAACTCTATTCTCAATGTATTGCAGATGTTATCTGACAAATTAATTCGGAGCTAATCGGAGCTTAATCGAAATCACCCTGTTATCTCTTTGTCTATCGCGCGTCGACGATCGATTTGTTTTCCTAAAAATCTCGACATGACACACAAGTTTATTCGCAATTCTGGCAGTGCGTTACGTCACGGTTGTCGCTCCATGAAGCTTCGAGTCGGTTACCTTCCGTGGTGTCAGGGGTAACGGACGTGGGAACACCGCAGAGTCACGCGACGTTCCTTCGGGAACGCGCTCGCTGCGTTCAATTTTGACAGGCTGCGGCCGTTGCGTGCGTTGTGCGTCGTGTGACGAAGCCGTTGCATCTGGGGGGATCTCGCGTGGTTCTCGTTGCGACGTGACGCGAGCGACTGGCTGAGTGCCCCCGACGTTGACGGAACACGTGCTGACGCGATGACAAAATTGGTCGATCCATTCTTATCTGTCCTTGGTACACGTCATCCGCCGATACGGGCACGCTTTTCCGCTGCATCGGCCGCGTTGCACAATCGCTCATTTATTGCTGCGCACCTCTCTGGTAACGTAGAGAGCTCGACAAGAGAGGTCGATAATATTATACTGATATCCGCGACGTACGACTCGTCACAGAAAACGAAATGTCGGGGGTTTCTGCAGTCATATATTCAGATTCAGACAATATATAATCGGACATGACATGACATATATATATATATATATATATATATATATATATATATGTGAGCTGTATTATAAGAAATACAATTGACTTGATGAGCCTGCATGTCACGCGATAAAGGAGATATACTGTACACAAATATAAGCAGATGCATATGCGTTGCCAGTAGTAAAGATCTGGATACATATAATTCGTAAAATATTTTAAAAAATGTCGAACTCGCGCACGCTGTACGCAATACATTCATTCTAATCACGTTGCAGTATCTAGAATACATTAGGGATATGTGCATGCAAATTCTTACAAAAGTTCGACATCTGACGAGAGCTTGCTTAATAACATCGTGTTACATTTTTTGATTGTATACATATACATTCATCAATTTTTTTTTTCATATTAAACGGAAAATTGTTGCAATGAACAATTTATATATATTCGTCCAGTGATTCATGTTCACGAAGCAAGCTTGTGAGCTAACTTAAAAGCTACAAGGATAATCTCTCGTAGTAGATCTATATATATATATAAAAGATGCTTTTAAAACTTTGAATTACTCTCAGCAATGTACAAAATAAACAGCAATTAGAACGGTTGTAGGTATCTTCACAATGCCTCGCACTAGTTTTCCCGTATTTTCAATAATAAAAAAATACTGTATACTCTCAATGATTGTGATCCATTGGTTCCCCTAAAATTATATGCACAAATTCTCCTTAATGATTTTACCAGATTTTCCCCCCATTTCAAATTTGCATGCTGTTGGCACAGCCTTCATTTTGCAAATCGCAGCTACATCGATTCAACACTCATTAATGTCGAACACTCTTAATGTCAAATAAATCATAAACACCCTCATTCTCACTAAGATTGAAATGGTAATCTTTCTCTCCAGGGGGTGGACTTAATCTCATTAATGGTCCACAAACTGCAAATAAAATTTATACAGACATTAGATGTTTGATTGTTTAGGTGTGTACAAAAAGAAATATAAAGATAGTATTCACAGCCCGATCTTATATTCAAGATCGTCTTAAGTCTGATCGTGGACAGTCTTAAGATCTCATCCAGCAAGGGAAATGACCGTATGGCATCTCTAGATCGTACTTAAAACGATCTTAAATATAAAATCGAACTATGAATATAGACTTAAAATTTGACTTACAGTCAGAATAGAATTGATCAAAAAACTCCAACTCTCTTTGGACAATATCTGTAATTAAAAATAATTAAGAACGTGGTTCAAAAACTTTACACTGCAATATATAATAAATAAATGCAAATCTCAAGAGTAAAATACCTGAGGTGCTGACATCCCGTAAAACTATCTTAGCTTCTATCAATTCCGAATCTTCTTCTTCCTCTTCGTCAGTTATCGGATCTGGTTTAGTAGTGTTTTTTGGTGGCCTAATGTTGAAATAAATTTAATGTATTCCAATATAATTGTAATTTTGAGAAATAGATATAAAACGTAAAAATGTGCATTTTGTATCAAATAAATAGCTAAAGCTTGATAACTATTCATCCCCTTTACAAAATCAATTGCCAATTAGCAATTGTACTATTTGCTCTGTGCAGATCAGGAATATTATTTTATTATTCCTGATGCGATTAGAGCATACGCGGAGACTGTACATGTTTCTTTTTTTTTTTTTTTATTTCCACTTACCTTCCAACTTTTCTCTTTGGTTTAACAATAACCTCTTCCTCTTTCTTTTCATCCTCCTCCTTTCCACGCTTTGTACCCTTGGATTCTTCTTTTAATCTCATTTCCAATTCCAACACTTTATTATCGTAAGTTTTAGCTAACTCAGGTTGGACCATGTACACTTTTATCTCTCCTGTATTACTTTTTAGGATCATGTTATAATTTATCACTCCATCGTCCTGAATGACAGTCTGCGAAATATGTAAAAAATAGAGACACATTAAAGACAAATGTATATCAAAGTAATTTGCATTAAATATTTTCTAAATGGGTATAACTTATTGATAAAGCAGTGGTATATCAAGCAAAAGATCTGAGTTTGATGCTCAGATCTCGTTATTTGTATCGTCCTTTGGAGAAATTTTCAGATAATAAGAACAATAAATAAGTTAAAAAAAACAAGCTCAATCTTCCAGAATGGAGATTCGCTTATAACCCATAAAAGTTGTAATTATAATTAGTTTGGAAACTTCGATCTATCTAGAGCTGCAACGCAATGAAACAACCATTTTCCAGATATCCTTTTGTATACCTTCAAGACATTTGGTACTGTGATCTCCATATCCGGTGGACCCTGTATCCCTAGCACGAACTGATCCGCAAAGGTCTCCTTAACATCCTCGTACGTAATATACGCATATTTCCTATTTCCAATGTCATTCTGTATATTCTTTATGCTCTGCTGTATCCACTGGGTATGGGTGTCCAACAGCTGTTCGTGATCCTCCAGCTTGCTGATCTCCTCCTTCAGGTCCGTCAGCTTCTCGCCAACCTCCTGAGTGTTGCAGCCAGGTCCCGCACCCCTATGAAACACAAATTTGCAAAGTAGTGGTGCACGTGGGGGCAGAGAGACAGAGATAGAGGCATTAAAACGAGAATAAAGGGGTGACACTTACTTCCATTGGATGCTGTTCTTGCTCTTCTTCTCTATGAGGCCGATACCTTCGAGGACGTTCGTGATGTCGTAGATGCGCCGTTTCTGTCGTACCTCCAGAAGATCCGCGGCCTGTAACGTGTCCGTGATGTAGAGTAACCACCTCGGTCGGTCGCCGCGGCGTCCCGCCGGGAGTCCCGCGACCCGCGTTTCTTATAGGTTAAGGTGGCCATCGCGTGTTACGATGTTGTAACACCGTCGGCGCGTCGACCGCGCCGATCGCGGGGCCCGTAGCCGCGCGGCGACGAACGGGAACGTCCGCGGAGCTGGGGAAACGGGCCCGGGGTCACGCACGCCGGTCCCCCCGCGCCGCGCACTTCTTTCAAAATTCCCGCAACCCGAGTATGACGTGTAAGCCCGCGGTCACTTAACCTAGTACAGGTTAACTTTTGTCGATGGCCTCGCGAGGCCGCCGAGCGTACTCACGACTTTCAAATCCAGCAC
>NW_020220627.1:0-3664 GCF_003070985.1 Temnothorax curvispinosus | reverse complement strand
GTAAGAATAAAAAATTGATTTCGATTTACAATACAAAATATATTTTAATATGAAATTGAAAAATACAGTTCAATGTAGCATCGAAAAATAGAGCTCGAAACCTGAGTTCGACTTTGTTTTAGATTCGAATTTCAATTAGAGATGGAAACTTGAATTAGACATTAGATTTTTATATAGAAGTTAAATCTAGATTTTAATATAACATTCTTATAATTAGATTTTAATGTATAATTCAAAGCTCAAATTTCCTGTAGAATTACAAAATATACTTTGATGTAAAGTTCGAAGCTTGAATGCGATGTACTTTTGAATCCAAGATTGACATTGAGTTGGAAACTTGAGTTTGAAAGTTGATTTTGATGTAAAATTCTATTGACATATATTTCACATACCATAACAGTGCATTTTTTGTAACGTTTACAGTTCCGGAATACCAACTTATGCAGAACTTGTTGGTTGTACAAAGAATAGTATTGAAAAAGACGCTATCCCGGAACCTACTCCATACACGATATCGGATATATCATCACGTTACGGAATAAGACAGCAGGCTGTCACCCGCGGTAAACATCATCCTTGCATGATCGTCGTCCATTTACCGACCTTGACCCATCCGAGTATATTTTATATTATAGTACCGCGCCCCAAGGTCGGGTAGATGGCCAATTACAGCGTAACAGCATTATTATGATTTCCACAGAATGTTATATGTTGCAAATATGTTAATATGTGCAATTGTTGGTAATTGTGCAGTTTAGGGGAAGCACCTCCGATGACCTTGACTTTGACATATGTTGTCAAGGTCACCCTCCTGAGTGACCTTCAGAAGGTTTTAGCCGTCGCTCGTATTTTATTAAAAAGTTATTAACAAAAAAAAGTTTGGCGACCTCACCGATTTCAATGACCTTGATATATGTTGTCAAGGTCATGACCCCGAGTGGCCTTCAGAAGGTTTTAGCCGTCGCTCGCTATTCGTTAAAAAGTTATTAACAAAAAAGTTTGGAAAATATAGCATATATAGGTGCATATATAGGTTAGTTGACGCGCTTTAAACACTTAAATACTTTTAAAGCGCGTCAACTAACCTATGTAGGTTAGTGATTAACGATTTACTGCTTTAAATGTTGTGTTTTGGTAAAGCAGCGACTTTTTCGCAAAATAAAGTATTCTCTGCTTTAACAAAAAGACTTCAATTTATCAACAATTTACTGCTTTAAATGTTGTGTTTTAGTAAAGCAGCGACTTTTTCGCAAAATAAAGTATTCTCTGCTTTAACAAAAAGACTTCAATTTATCAACAATTTACTGTTTTAAATGTTGTGTTTTGGTAAAGCAACGACTTTCTCGCAAAATAAAGTATTCTCTGCTTTAAAGAAAAACGTAATATTAGTCGTTTATGCCTCTCAGTACTTAAAATAACTGTTAACTGCTAATTAAGCTTCGTCAATTTGTTCGTGAGTTATGATTTTTTAAGTAAAACGAGTCGTAACGTGTGTTTGTCAACATATAATTGTTGTAAAAAAATATTTAAATAAATGATTTTTAAATGTTCTTTACATTGATTTTTAGTCGAAGGTACAAAGATATTATAATAATTTTTGGAGAATTTTTCAAAGCTATTAACATTATAAAAAACACGTGGGACTCGAAAGTGCATGGTTGGAGGATTATTGGGGCAAAAAAAACGTTGGAGTGAATAGGGTTAATGCAAATGGTTGGCAATAAAATCAGTAAAACGTAATTAACTAATCTTGAACATAATTAATTAATATCTATTAATATACTAATTTGCAATTTTAGAGTATGTTTTTAAGGAGAAATAGCTTTGGGGGTAGTTTCCAGGATTTAAAAATGAAATTAAAAAATCGGGAATAGAGCAACAAATTAGCAACAAAAAAGCACTAAAAGAATATGTCCTATTTTTTTATTTAACACAATTTTTTGAATGGCTGTGCTAACTTTAAACATAAGTTAGCACAGCCACTATTTTCTCCGAAACGGCTGGAGCAACAAAATTGGGAATTGAGCAACAAATTAGCAACAAAAGAGCACTAAATTTCTGTATAAATTTTATTCGATTGTGCTGAATTGGCTGTGTCAGCTTAATAGACGTCGCGGCCGCAGCATATCCCCACTAACTGGCTAGTTCGGACACGAATCATTAGCACGGACGCAAACCATGTGCGGTTACCGAGCGAAACGACGTAGTTGAGGCGCACTTTCTCAGGCGGCGCGTCGGAAAATCGGGCACACAAAAATTGACGGAAAACGCCGGGATGGCCTCTCTCAGGTTTCTCTCTGATATATATATATTACTTTATTACGTAGAGATTGAGCATTCCCCGCCATCGCATTGCATTTGAAGAGCTTTTTCAGGCCAAAAGGTAATAAAGGACAGAAGATATATATACTTTTATTGCGGAGAGACGCGGCGTTTTTTTTTTAATTGTGTCCTAAACCTAAATGTTAGAAAAGGAAAAGGTCTCCGCAAGTATATCTTTTTGTCCTTTAAGGGAGGGATTTTTCTTCCACTAAATTTATCGCTTTTTTCTAATTTTCTGGTGAAGAAACTATACACAACACGGATCATCAATGCAAAATTTGGCATGTGGATTTATTTATCTCTTATCTATTCACAAAAAAATTAAATATCATTTCCTCCCAAAAATGCGCCTCCTACTCCCCTCGACGCGCGATATGATCCCCTGCGTTGACACAGTGTGCACGATTTGAGTCTTCCCATTTCCTGCAACAAAAATAACCCAAGAACATTTTACTTTTTACACACACGTAGCTATATCGTTTGACGAAGCGAAAAAAAAATTGAGGATCCGGCCGCGGTGATGTTTTGAACTCAAAATATCGATTGATAAAAAAAATAGATTAATCTTTTTGTTATAAACAAAAAAATATTCAACGTATTGCTTTTTTTCGTCAAACGTTAGCTACATGTGTGTATATAAAGTAAAATGTTCTTGGGTTTTTGTTGCAGGATTAACCAAAAATCTGAGTGGAAACTACTGCAGACAGTAATAGTCGCAATACTTTCAAAAATTTTTCCTGCCGGACAAAACACGTCCGAACAGGTCCGCGCACGTTCTGCGAATGTGCGTGCACACCGTCAACCGGGGATCATCGCGCGGGGGTGCGGGAGGCGTATTTTTGGGAGAAAATGACTTTTAATTTTTTTGTGAATAGATAAGAGATAAATAAATTCACATGCCAAATTTCGCATTAATCCGTTGTATAGTTTCTTCGCCAGAAAATTAGAAAAAAGAGATAAATTTAGCGAAAAAAAAAGAAAATCCCTCCTTAAATCTTGCCTGTGAAGCTCTTCAATGGGAATACTCGTCTATTACGTATTCCGTATTACGTATTCCGTATTACGTATTCCGTATTCCGTATTACGTATTACGTATTACGTATTACGTATATGTATAATTACGTCTATGTTCATTATTTATATGAAACAATAATTATATTCAATTACTATTAGGTTCTATGACTATATACTTTTTGGTAGAAAATCTTTGTATTTTATGTCATATATTTGACACATTTTGTGTAAAAGCAGAACATAAAAAAATTAAAAGACTTATTATAATATATATATAGGTATACTAAAATATATATATATATATATATATATATATATATATATATAT
>NW_020220626.1:0-4281 GCF_003070985.1 Temnothorax curvispinosus | reverse complement strand
TTTTGGCATTAATAGAGTTAGAGAGGTACGAGGAGGCATTCGAGAAGGATGCGGACGAGAAAATTATTTCATCTTACTTAAATGATACATCTTGTTCAAATGATTCACCACATCAGGACACAGCAAAGCAATTTTGTGATATTTCAGACAAATATATTAAGGAAAAAGCAAGTATTAATGTCAAACTAAATATACATAACTAAAAAAATTTATTAACTTGCAAGACACGCTAATTTTGTCTAGATAATATAAAAATAATAACACATTTTTCATGCTCAATATATTATATTTTAATAATTCTTATTTTTTTTACTCAATATCACATATAATTTGACAAACGAATTTGAGTTCTTGTGTCTCTCTTATTATATATAATAGTTGCTTTCCATTTACATCAAAACTCAGATAATTCTCACTTGTGACGTAATAACTCAGTTAAATGCACGTTTTTTTTTTGCATGCTAGCAAGTGAGATTTAATTGAGTTTTTATCCACAGAGACTGTTTGTTTTAATGAATCTAATAGATTCACGTTAAAAGTGAGACTATCTATATTGTTATGTGATAGCTTTGTCACCAAAATAAGCAGGTAAGTACAAAATGACTTATCTTACCTGAGTATAAAATACTCACATAACTGAATGACTCAGATCACTTGAGTGTAAATTGAAAGCAACTAATATATTATTTCTTCTTATCAATTAATAATCTACACACTATATGAGTAAATATTACGTCATACAAATATAAATCTTTCGTAGTTAGTTTATATTTTTATTACAGACCACTATATTTAAATATACGCAAACTTTTTCTTTGTATTAGGTATCACAAATGATGGGTCTAGCATTTAACGTGAGCGCAAATCAGGAGAAACGTGAAAACGCCTTGATTACTCTGCTTAGGCTTGCACGTTGGAGAACTGATGCCTACGAGATCTTCATAAAGGAAGTAAGAGAAGATGATGAAGCGATCTGTAGCGCGATTCGTATTGTAGCCGAATTATGCAATAACAATGTTAATCGAACTAAGTCCACTATGATAAACGTTGTTTTGCCTTGGTGTCTGGAAATGATGAACAGCGCATCTACGGAGAGAGTCAACGCGTCTCAATACTGTTTACAGGTAAATATTATCGGCTAGAATGTAATTAGCATACGTGTATTTTCAGTAATTGATTTATTGCGTAATTCTGTTTCAGAATATATTAAACATTTACACCGGCATGAATGATAAACCCGTTTCAAAACTCGACGAAACTTTGTACGCAGCGCTGGTAAAGCGCGAGAAAGATATTGATAAGTTTCTGTCAAGCTTGTTGGATAAAATAGGGAATGAAACAACAACAGGCATTGCTAGAGACACATTAATGAAACTTATTACGTGTAACATTCATCATGCTGCATTAGACTGGGCACAACGATTGGTTGAATTTGGCGGTTTGCAAACATTAATGAAAATTGCCAGTGAAATGGTGGAATTTAAAAACGAATCTTCGATCGACATCACATCTTCCACGCAAACTCTAATCAGTATGTGCTTAACAAAAATATATAAAAAGATGTGCAATGATGGTGATAAGGCAACATTTATCAAAGCCATTGAAAAATTTATTGAAGATGAATTGCCTCATTTTGACACAGAATCCAAAGTATGAATTTTGTAATTTCCGGTCTTTTCCCAATTATTTAAATTGTTTCATAATAAAAAGCGTCAAATATCTGTTTAACCATACTTGTAAAAGTTAAACTCTATTTTAAAAGTAGAAATGTCAAAGAAGATTTCTTTTTCAATTGTCGATATTGTATAATCTGTATATAACATAAATTAAAATACAAAAATATGACTTTGCAATCTATTGTATTTTCTGAAGCATAATTTATCAAAGATTTCTACTATTTCTCATCAATATTAAATAACTCTGTAGCTGCCTTGATTTCTTTTTAATCAAATATTGTTTCAGGTAATAATTTACAAATTGTTAATTAATTGTTTTACAGGTGCGCATGGTACTTGCGATAATGTTCGGCCCGTTAGATGTTGAGAAAGTCGAGTCCATTAGGATAGACGTTTTGCCTTGGTGTCTGGAAATGATGAACAGCACATCTTCAGAGATAGTCAACGCATCTCAATATTGTTTACAGGTAGATATTATCGACTAAAATGTAGGTAGAATATTCGTATTTGAGTAATTAAAATTTATTGTGTAATTTGGTTACAGAGTATATTGAACACTTGTTGCGGCAGGAACGAAGAACCCGATTCAATGCCCGACGAGACTTTGTGCAAGGAGCATAAGCAAGTAATTGACACTATTCTGTCATGCTTGTTGGATAAAATAGACAATAAAACGCCGACATCAGGCATTGCTAGAGACGCATCAATAGAATTTATTGCGCGTAACATTCATTATACTGCGTTAGGCTGGGCCAAACGAATGATAGAGTTTGGCGGTTTGAACACATTAATAGAGTTAACCAGTCAATTAGTAGAATACCAATACCAATCTTCGTTCGACATCACGTCTTTCACGCGAACTATAACCAGAAAGTGTTTAGCAAAAATCAATGAAAACTTGCCACCTGATTATAGGCAACGACTTTCCGCAAACATTACTGGATTTGTCAGAGATAGATTATATTCGCTTGACGAAGAACCTAAAGTATGAATTTTTTAATTTTTTTATTTTCTCTGTTGACTTAAATTGTCTTAAAATAATAGACTGAGTTTCTTTTTAACTATAGTATATTTGAGAAATTGTCATTATAATGTATATTCTATAACTTTTAAATTCAAATATGATTATTACAGAATTTAATCAAAATTTATTGAAGAATGACTTTTTCACTTATCGAATTTTCTGCAGCTTAATTTACTTTTAATTAGAGATTTTTTCTAATTTCAATCACAATTTAATAGCACTTTGAAACTGTCTTGATTAAAAAAAGAAATAATTATTGTTTCACAAAACGTAAAACTTCATAAATCATTAATCGTTTGTTTTACAGTTGCGTGCAATAGTTGCGATGACAACCTTAACATTCGGCCCGTTTAATGTTGCAAACACATTTATTACTAATGACAGACTGGCTGATATAATTGATAATTTCTTGATAGACAGTGGAAATGACTTATTGATAAGAAAAGTGATTTGCGAATTTATCTATGCCGTTGTAACCAAATATGACACATTCAACACGTTCATACGTCGAGGTTTCACTATATTGCAAGATCTGTGTCATCTTGCCCCGAATGATTCTGAGGATCCGGATAATTCTGAAGATCTGGATAATTCTGAGAACCTGGATAATTCTGAGGATTCGCATGATTCTGAAAACCTAAAAGATTCAATTCGGATTCGAACGTTTGTTGGTATTTGTAAGATGACGAAATTCGAAGAGTTAAAAGAAGAATTGCAGGCTGTCCCTACGTTCAATAAAGAACAGATAGGTACATGGCTGAAGATTTGCATACGATTCTTGACCAATCCTCAGAGAAATATGAGAAAATGGGCCATTGAAGGTCTGTCGTATCTCACTGTCGACCTCGGAGTCAAAGACGATTTGATCGGAGACAAACAAGCCGTTCAGGCGATAATCGAGTTTGCCAAGACTGAAAATGAATCGATTCTCTATCAAGTGGACATATTGCTGGTAAACTTGTGCAGCGCTTATGACAAGGAAGATTTAATAATCGAGAGAGAAACGTTTGTCAATTATTTTAATCTTGATGAGGCTCACATACAAGCCAAGGACGACTACGTGGAAGAAAGACGGCGCGTGTTAGCGGAGGCCGGTGTGACCAGCGCTTTGGTGAGCCTCGCTAAAACAGGCAGCGAGAATAGCAAGGAATTAATAGCCCGCGTTTTCAACGCGATATGCAGTGAACATGATTTGAGAAAAATAGTTGTTCAAGAAGGCGGCACGGAAACATTATTGTCGTTAGCGCTGAATGGCACAGACATAGGAAAAATAGATGCTACGCGAGCCCTGGTCTATCTAGCACTTACGACATCTCCTGAGGTTGCATTTCCCGGTCAGATAATAATGGAGGTTGTACAGCCGATCTCAAATCTCTTGAACCCGGAGCGTTCCATTAATGAGAAATGCGATGCTCTAACAGCTTTGTGCAATCTAGCTAGTGTCAACAACAGCATGCGAGAACATATTTTCAAGACAGAATATGAGAGAATTAAGCAATTGGTATTATCCCATGAATTCGTTATTCAATTTGTTGAGCAGAGATCTGATCACCTTTTTGATCTTATGAATTGGTCCGTAAA
>NW_020220625.1:0-3619 GCF_003070985.1 Temnothorax curvispinosus | reverse complement strand
CACACTGCCGCCCTCATTATATATTATTATATAATATTATATATAATTTTATATAATAATATATAATCCTTTGAAAGTAAACCTTAATATAAAGTTATATATAATTATATAAAATTATATAAAAATTTGTAGAATTATATATTTTTATGTATAATCAGATAAAATTATATCGTGCCAATTTTCATATATAATTATATATAATTATATCCCACACAGCACATAATATTGCAGAAATATTGCAGCAATATTATTTTTTGATTGCAATATTACAATGAAATGTATCAGAAATATTGCAGTAATATTACTGAGATATCTCAGTAATATTAAAATGTCCGCGAAAATGAATATCAGTAATATTACTGATATTTATTTCAGTAATATTGCGGTAATATTACTGCAATATATCAGTAATATTACGGTAAAATTACTATAATATTTGCGTGATATTTGTATAATATTGCTAGGAATTAAAAAACCATTTTAATAATTTTTATTAAATTTTATTAAATTATTTTTAATAGTATTGTTACATACAATTTTAAAATAATATTGATATTGTAAACGCAATAATATTATTTGTGTAATATTAGATAATATTTATTTAATACTGCTAAAAATTAAAACATTTTAATGAATATTATTAAATTTTATCAAATTGTTATTTTTAATAATAGTATTACATACAATATTAAGAAAATAATATTGATATTATTTTTCTATCTCTTTCTTCTTCAAAACTGCTCCATGCTACTCTGCACTGTATGAATTTCCACTGATGAAGAATGACGTAACACTATAACATAATACAAAAACTGTAATTATTATTTATATCTAATTATACAAGGTGAGTTTTATTTTGTATGCCAATTATCTTCACTAATTATCTCAGAAAGTATTGGTTTATTGGAAAAATGTTTCAGATAAAAGTTAGAGGGTTTATAGAGAAATAATGGATGATCTTATTAGATTTTGAGTCTGGAACCCATGTTGAGCCCAGTAGGGTCCAAATCAATTTTTTAAAATAATAACTTTTTTTTTATTACATTATCTTTTTCTACTAATTAATATAAACAACTTTTGTCTGAAACATTTTTATTTGCCTTTTTGAGATATTCAAGAAAAATTTGGTAATTTTTTTAATATTTAGCTTATATCTTGATAAATGCTTGTCGGAGGGGAAAATGATACAAGACTTTTTGACTTGATATAGTCTCAAGAATATGCTATTGCAATAATACCCTAATTTCATTAAATATTTGTGTATACATTTTTTTGAAGCTTTCATGTGTACACAATTATTTAAAGAAATTAGAATACTATTGCAACAGTATATTCTTGAAACCAAATCAAGTCAAAAAGTCCTGTACCACTTTTCACTCTGACGAACATTTATTGACAAACATCTATTGTAAGCTAAATATTGAAAAAAATACCAAGTTTTCCTCAAATATCTCAAAAAGTATAAAGCAAATAAAAAAATGTTTCAAACAAAAGTTGTTCATATTAATTAGTAGAAAAAGATGATACTATAAAAAGGGGGTTTTTATTTAAATAATTTGACTTGGATCCTATTAGGCTTAACACAGGTCCCGGACTCAAAATCTAATAAAATTGTCTATTGGTCCTCCTTGAACTCTCCAACTTTTATCTGAAACATTTTTCCAATAAATCAATACTTTCTGAGATAATTATAGCGGAGATGATTGGCACACGAAATAAAAATCACCCTGTTTATTTCATACATAATTACATATTAAAACATAAGAGTACGGGGTTAAGTATGACGTGTTCCGATATTCACTGTCTATACTGAAAATCTATGGTTAATGTTATACATACACTTTAGATTTTCAGTACTGGATATTAAAATATTGGGGAACACAGTTTATACCAAGTTTAAATTTTTTTTACTTATGTATCTAATAAATGAAGCTGTCGCTCAGAAGAGTTTGATAAAAATCAAACTGCTTGGTGCTGCTCTGCGTGAACTTCCACTGATGGAAAGCAACGTAACACTGCAACATAATACAAAAACAGTAATTATTATTTATATCTAATTATATATTTTAAACATAAAAGTAGGTTAAGTATGAATCTGTATTGTGATATTCACTATCTATATATACTGAAAATCTGTAGTTGATGTTACACGTATACTTTGGATTTTCAGTATTGACGATTAATATTGGAAAGGATGGTTTATATCAAATTTAACTTTTTCTTACTTACATATTTAATAAATAAATCTTGTGCTCTTCTATCAAACTACTTGGTGCTGCTCTGGACTGCATGAACATCCACTAATGGAAAGCAATACTGTAACATATAGCATAAGGACAATAATTATTATAAAATCATGTAAATGGTTAAATAATTATGGTTAAATCATTTAACTAATGATTAAACTGCTTTTTAGGAGATTTGGGATCGGCATATTTCTATCACGTATCTCCAACTATAAGGGCTCCAGTTGGATTAAACTCTGTTAAAAATTTTGAGGTTAAGTTAGCATCAAGATTTAAATATGAAGTCGTTAATCAATAATTTCATTAGAGATTCATTCAATAAGGTTATAAATGTATTTCAAGATGGTCATTGAAATGATTTTTTATGATATTAACGTGGTTTTTGCAGACCATTATGCCACGTAATCTCTATTTTTGGATTTAAAGACAAATCGCCAAATATATATGTACAATGTACATATTAGTAATAATTATACAAAAATACTTTTAAAAATATTTGTGTGAACAATATTTATTAAATAAAGAAAAATTACCTGAAATTAACACAATTGTTTCTGTGCGGTGTCGTACACGTGATTGCGTGGTCCCACGGAGCTATGTAAGAGACAGCGAGAGAAGACCGGGAATAGTGGGGGTCGGTGCTGCGACCAAGCGCATAGCCACACACACTAGCGTTCTTCCCTCCACTTACGCACTCAGAAACGTTCTGTTTATCCGTGTGACAAACTCGTAATTTGAAAAATTTAATATTGATTATATAAGAAATAAAAATTTTAAATTTTATCCATTTATTTTAATATCAATTTACTTACTGGCTCTTAATTAAAAATTAATTGTATATATAATTACCTTTTATTATTACAAAACAAATAACAAGTTATAAAATTAAATACCACCACTTATAAAATTTATCTTAATCACTTTTATTCCCCAAAAGTACAAGTCAGTCTCTTTTGATTTCATCACATTTTTTTATTTAGATTTTTCTTTCTTTCAGTCCAAAATTCTTTAACTGGTATATTTTATCTGTGCAATACGTATGATTGTGTGATACCTTAATAACGTCTTAATGACGTCAATAAGATGTCATTAAAATGTCATTTGACATTATTTTGCTACTTAAAGTATTATATTTCAACAATATATTGCAGCAATATTATTGTAATATTTCAATATTATTTAAAAACGTGTAATATATCAGTAATATTTCTGAAAAATTTCATTGTAATACGTAATATTTTTACTATATTGCAATATTACTGCAATATTTCTGCAATATAATGTGCTGTGTGGGATATAATTATATATAATTTTTTTTTCCGGTACGTTCCATCTCAAAAGTTGAATTAATATGAATAGATCATTTAGTATAT